>NC_053495.1:127260434-127560434 GCF_905171775.1 Rana temporaria | reverse complement strand
ACTGGCGATGTTGGCTCCTCCACTTCTCCAAGTGCCCCATAGCAAGCCGTTTGTTATAGGGTACTCATGCAGGCGCACTCCCGAGTCAGTGTGGCTTGGCCCCGCCCCCTGTACTTCACTCACAGCATTTGACTGACAGCAGCAGGAGCCAATGGTAAAGTAAATCCTGTGAAAACAGGAAGAAAGAGCGGGGCTGCCAGTGTCCTGTGGAGAAATGCCCGGGTGGAACTGTGCATGCGCCACGAAAGCACAGTACGGAGCCCCAGAACAGCTGAGTTTATGATCAGCTATTGTCTCGCATTGCCAAGGCACGTTCATGTAGCTGAGGGGCGGCTACTTACATGAAGGGGGTGGATTTTTCAATGAAGGCCAGTGCTGGGGGTGGAATTTTTATCGATGACCAAACAAAGCTGCAAAGGAAATGTTTATCTACTAGTCTTTCTGGACGCTTGCGGGGCGTGTTTAGTCAATTGAAGGGCATCTTTTTCCATATTAGATAAAGATTTATTTTGCAGTTTTGTTTGGCCATCGATAAAAATTCCGCCCCCAACACTGCCCATCATTTAAATAACCTTCCACTTCATGTATCTATCCACCCCTCACCTACATGAACATGCCTCGGCAACGCGACTCAACAGCTGATCGTCAACTTGGCTCCATGCTGCGCATGCGCAGTTCCACCTGGGTACTATTCGATAGCCGGGCACTTCTCGATAGAACACCGGCAGGAACAGCATTGGATTGAGAGTAGTGTCAGGTAAGTGTTTAGTGGGGGGAGGCACACTTAGTGGAGGGTTTTTTACCGTAATGCAGAGATTGCATTAGGGTAAAAACCTTCTGCCTTTAGAACCACTTTAAAGGGGTTGTAAAGGTTTGTTTTTTATTTTCTAAATAGGTTCCTTTAACCACTTGCTTACTGGGCACATAAACCCCCTTCGTGCACAGGCGAAATTTCAGCTTCCGGCACTGCGTCGCTTTAACTGACATTTGCGCGGTCGTGCGACGTCGCTCCCAAACAAAATTGACGTCCTTTTTTCCCCACAAATAGAGCTTTATTTTGGTGGTATTTGATCACCTTTGCGGTTTTTATTTTTTGCGCTATAAACAAAAAAAGAGCGACAATTTAAAACAAATATATATATTTTTTACTTGTTGCTATAATAAATATCCCAATTTAAAAAAAAAAAAACTATTTTTTTTTCTCAGTTAAGGCCGATACGTATTTTTCGACGTATTTTTGTAAAAAAAAATCGCAATAAGCGACTGGTTTGCGCAAAAGTTATAGCGCTTACAAAATGGGGAACAGAATTATGATTTTTTTTTTTTTACTAGTAATGGCGGCGATTTGCGATTTTTATTGGGACTGCGATATTGCGGCGGACATATCGGAAACTTTTGACACAAATTTGTGACATTCACATTTATACAGCGATCAGTGCTATAAAAATGCACTAATTACTGTATAAATGTGACTGGCAGGGAAGGGGTTAACACTAGGGGGTGAGGAAGGGGTTAAATGTGTAACCTGGGTGTGTTCTAACTGTGTGGGGAGAGGGGGGTGACTGGGGGAGGTGACCGATGCTGTGTCTCTATGTACAAGGGACACAGATCGGTCTCCTCTCCTCTGACAGCATGTGGAGCTCTGTGTTTACACACAGAGCTCCACGTCCCTGCTGTGTTCCTGCCGATCGCGTGTACCCGGCGGACATCGCGGCCGCCAGGTACACGCATCGGCTCTTCAGCGATGCGCCGGGACAGTGTATACCCGCTGCGTGCCCCCCAGTGGCGCGCGCGGGTAATGCACTTTAAATGACGTCCAAAGACGTCCACTTGGCACTTGAGAGCCGCGATGTGGACGTCTTTTGTCTATAGCGCGGGTCTCAAGGTGTTAAGGACCGCCTCCTGCAGATATACGTCGGCAGAATAGCACGGCTGGGCACAAGCACGTACCTGTATGTCCTCTTTAAGTGCCCAGCCGTGGGTTGCGGGCGAGCGCCTGCGACCCGGTCCAAAGCTCCGCGGGACCCGCGGACGCGATCACCGCTGGAGTCCCTGCGATTGGTCCCCGGAGCTGAAGAACGTTCTTCACTGTGGCGCTGTCATTGATCGCGTGTTCCCTGATATAGGGAAACACAATCAATGACATCACACGTCCAGCCCCGCCCCCCTACAGTTAGAAACACAGATGAGGTCACACTTAACCCCTTCAGCGCCCCCTAGTGGTTAACTCCCAAACTGCAATTGTCATTTCCACAGTAAACAATGCATTTTTAATGCATTTTTTGCTGTAAAAATTACAATGGTCCCAAAAATGGGTCAAAATTGTCCGATGTGTCCGCCATAATGTCGCAGTCACGAAAAAAATCGCTGATCGCCGCCATTAGTAGTAAAAAAAAAAAAAAATTATAAAAATGCAATAAAACTATCCCCTATTTTGTAAACGCTATAAATTTTGCGCAAACCAATCGATAAACGCTTATTTAGATTTTTTTTTACCAAAAATAGGTAGAGGAATACCTATCGGCCTAAACTGAGGACATTTTTTTTTTTATATATATATTTTTGGGGGATATTTATTATAGCAAAAAGTAAAAAATATTGAATTTTTTTCAAAATGGTCGCTCTATTTTTGTTTATAGCGCAAAAAATAAAACCCGCAGAGGTGATCAAATACCACCAAAAGAAAGCTCTGTTTGTGGGGAAAAAAAGGACAGGTACTCCCACTATTTCCTCTTCCTTTCAGAGTAAAGAAAGCAGCCTGTGTCAGAGAGGCAGAGGGTACACTATATTTTATATCATGTACTAAAGGTAGATAGGAATTTTTGGACTGATTTAGAGACATTTACAGTATATAATCTTTATCTGCATGCAAGCTATAACTTAAATCTTTGAAATATTAAGTTTGCTATGTTTTTCCTTAGACTTGCTGACTGTTCAAGAAAGGAATAATAGTTTGGAACTATCCCATCAACTTTCTACACATGAACAGATAGACTTTATCCCAGATGAAATTCTTCATGTGCTCACTTCCACTGCTAGATATGATGAAAAGGCTGAGCTGGGTCATGTCAAGAAAAGCAAGCTTATTAAAGAGGGAAAGGTATGTACAGTGTTCCATTATGTAAGTCTAAGAAAGTCCTGTCTCCGGCCAAAAAAAAGTTTCCCCATGCAGTGTTGCTGGACCTGCACTGCACGGGTTAAAGGGGTTGTAAAGGCAGAAGGTCTTTCATCTTAATTAATTAAGATAAAAAGGCTCCTGTGTGCAGCAGCCCCCCTAATATTTACCTCAGCTCAATCTCTATCCAGCGATGTCCATAACGGTCTCGGTCGTCCAGGACTCCTCTCTTCATTGATTGAGACAGCATTGACACCATTGGCTCCCGCTGCTGTCAATCAAAGTTAGTTAGCTTATAAGAGAGAGATGACGGGGCGAACCATAGATACACGCTGCAGCTCGGCTCGGGTGCCTCCATAGCAAGCTGCTTGCTGTGGGGGCACTCAAAGAGAGGGAGGGGTCAAGAGAGCCGAAGAGGGTCCCGAGAAGAGGAGGATGTGGGCTGCTCTGTGCAAAACCAACTGTACAGGGCAGGTACTGTTATGTTATATGACATGTCTGACATGTCTGTTATTTTAATTGAAAAAAAAAAAAAAACAAGACTTTAACCACTTGCCGCCCGCCAATGACAGATTGACGGCGGCAAAGTGGTTGTAGAATCCTGACTGGACGTCATATGACGTCCTCAGGATTCTGAGCCGCTGCGCGCCCCCGGGGGCGCGCATCGCGGCGATCGTTGTTGCAGGGTGTCAGTCTGACACCCCGCAACACCGATCAAGGTAAAGAGTCTCTCACGGAGACTCTTTACCACGTGATCAGCCGTGTCCAACCACGGCTGATCACGATGTAAACAGGACAGACGCGAGTAGAGGAGAGCCGATCGGCGGCTCTCCTGACAGGGGGGGTTCACGCTGATTGTTTATCAGCGCAGCCCCCCCTCGGATCGCCACATGGACCACCAGGGAAGCCCACCCTGGACCACCAGGGAAGGGCAACAAAAAAAAAGGGGACAAAAAAAGTCGCCCATGAGTGCCCATCTGTGCCGCCCATGAGTGCCCATCTGTGCCGCCCATGAGTGCCCATCAGTGCGGCCCATGAGTGCCCATCAGTGCGGCCCATGAGTGCCCATCAGTGCCGCCTATGTGTGCCCATCAGTGCCGCCTATGTGTGCCCATCAGTGCCGCATACCAGCGCCGCCAATCAGTGCCACCTCATCTGTGCCCGTCAGTACTACCTCATCGATGTCCATCAGTGCCATCACATCTGTGCCCATCAGTGCCGCCATATCAGTGCCCATAATTGAAAGAGAAAACATACTTATTTACAAAAAAATTTACAGAAAAAAATAAAAACGTAATTTTTTTTCAAAATTTTCAGTCTTTTTTTAGTTGTTGCGCAAAAAAAAAAATCGCAGAGGTGATCAAATACCACCAAAAGAAAGCTCTATTTGTGGGGAAAAAAGGACGCCAATTTTGTTTGGGTACAGTGTAGCATGATCGCGCAATTGCCATTCAAAGTGCGACATGGCTGAAAGCTGAAAATTGGCTTGGGCGGGAAGGTGCGTAAGTGCCCTGTATGGAAGTGGTTAACAATCACTCGTTTTTGTCTAGGGGAGAGGAGAAGGGAGATATACTTAATTTTCCAATCCTCCCAGCACAAGACCGGTCCGGCACCCCTGTGCTCCAGTTGTCTTGAGTTGTGAACTGTTCCTGACGTCATTAAGCCTAGACTAGGCTCCATAGATCAGGAACAGTCCAACACTTGACTGGTGGAGAGTCGTTTTTTTTTAGCTAGAGTTGGGCTTTAATGTAAACTGATTACTATATAAATTGGGACTGTGAGGACAAAATTCATATGCAGAGGTTAATTTCAGCGAAAAACGCATGCTAAAAAGTCAGTTAGATCCAGGGCTGGACTGGGACAAAAATTTGGTCCTGGACCACTTTGACAGGTCTCTCCAATGGTGGCCGGACAACTCCCGCACCCCCCCCCCCCCGGCCACCCAAGCCCCCTCTCCCCCTTTCACTAGCCACTAGCTCTTGTACTTTATTAGAGTAGAACGGCTGGTACTGGTACTCTTATAGGCAGTACTAGTGGGGAAGCTAGACATTATTTCACCCGGGGCAAAGAATCAGTTTGATGCCCCCCCTTATGGGACAAGATTAGGTAGGAGTGAGATACTCCCAGGCCATAGCTGTTGAGTCAGCTGTCCCCTCCCCCATGCTCCTCTGTCGCCCCCCCTGCTCCTCTGGTCCTCCCCCTGCTCCTCTGGTCCTCCTCCTGCTCCTCTGGTCCCCCCCCAGGTGAGCGCTGCGGGGAGGCAGAGGAGGTGAGCGCTGCTGGAAGGGAGAGACAGAGGAGCGGAGGGGGGTGGCGGTCCGCTGTCACTGAAGCCAGCCCACTGAGCCGTCAGCCCACCGGGAAACTCCCTGTAGTGCCAATGGCCAGTCCATCCCTGGTTAGATCTAAATGGACAGATGAAGCTATGTGCTAATCTTAATGCCCTGTACACACGATCGTTTCACCTGATGAAAACGGGCCGATGGACCGTTTTCATCGGACGAACCGATCGTGTGCGGGCCCCATCAGTTTTTTTTTCCTATCGGTGAAAAAAATAGAACCTGTTTTAAATTTTTTGTATGGTTAAAAAACCGATAGAAAAAAACGATCGTCTGTAGGGAAATCCATCGGTCAAAAATCCACGCATGCTCAGAATCAAGTCAACACATGCTCGGAAGCATTGAACTTAATTTTTCTCTGCACGTCGTTGTGTTTTACGTCACCACGTTGGACACGATCAGATTTTTAACCGATGGTGTGTAGGCAAGACTGATGAAAGTCAGCTTCATCGGATATCTGATGAAAAAATCCATCGGTTCGTTTTCATCAGACGAACCGATCGTGTGTACAGGACATAAGTCGTCAATAAAAGTTGAGCTTGGCCACTGCTCCTCCAACCTCCAGCGTTTCCTTGTGTTCATTTAATGCTCCCCACTGCACTTTAGCAGCTCATGAAGTTGGAAGGCTTGGAACTAGGCAAGTAATGTTCACATCCCTTGTAATAGAAATAAGGATGACAGGTACTCTTTTTCTCTATCGTACATCACGGGACACAGAGCGGCATATTCATTACTATGTGGGTTATATGGAGTATCTTCAGGTGATGGACACTGGCAATCTTAAACAGGAAGTGCCCCTCCCTATATAACCCCCTCCCATAGGAGGAGTACCTCAGTTTTTTCGCCAGTGTCTTAGGTGTTGGTCATGGAATAGCTTTGCCTCCGCATCCTTGGGATCAAGGCAGGCTAACCGGATCTGTCCAACGGCCTCAGTGCTAAAGTGGACAGTACCCGGGCCCCCAAGCGGGGGGTGTTTGCCTATAATGCTTCTCTTCTAGAGAGCTGGACCCTGGGCCCAGGACTTAGAGCCTTTTTAGTGCCTAAAGAAACCTGTTTGCCAGGGTGCTGTATGGGCCCAGGACAGTGGGTACCTTCCAGGACCCCAGGGCCTGAAGGTCTAGTACGCTACCCACGGAGATGGGAGAAGATTGGACCACTTGCTGTGCAATGTCCTGCGGCATGGAGCAGGTAAGAGGGGGGCCTGCGGAACTTGGTTCGCAGCAGGCTCTCCAGGGGATTTCTGTGGGGGAGTTAGCCTGTGTATGCTCTAGCATTGGCAGTTAGGCCACTATGTCTATTTAAGGGACAGGATGGTCTGTGAATGTGCTCCCCAAATATTAGATCTCCCTGGTCTGTTGCTGTATACATCTGGCTGCGCGCTAGGTTGGCAAAGGGGGGCTGTGGACCCATACCTTGCCAGAACTAAGGAAGTGTCTTGAACCTACCTAGTGTTCATACCTGGCTGGGTGTCACAGGCAGCTGGGAAGGGCTTCAGAAAGCCTCAAAACGCTCTCCTCTAGGAGGTCCCACGGCGTCCTCATGGCTCCTGCCTGGCCCCCCTGTAAACGGGCGCGCGCGCGTGCACGAGTTATAAGAACATTTTCGCGCCGTTGCGAGGGGGGGGCGGGGTTGCACGCTCATAGGAGGAAGGGGTGTTCTCCTCCTCCATGCTATGCAGCTCATTCAAGAGCTGAGCTCGGACCAGGAGGACACAGAGCGGCAGCGTCTGTGGCTGTTACACAGTGACACCCAGTGGCGCAGGGAAGTATTGCAGTTCTGGAAATCAGAACTAGCTATTTTTTGTCTAGCCTAGAAATTCCCTATGCAGCAGGTGGATACTAGCAATTTTGGTGTGGGTGAACAGTAGTGCTTTCAAAAAAAAAAGAAAAAAAAAGAAAGAGGTTTTCTTTGAAAAAAAAAAAAAGAAAAAAGATAAATAAAAATAAATAAATACTGGCACATACTGGGTTCCCCACCAGGTTTTTGGACATCAGTAGTACTGCTGTTCCCTAAACCCCTAAATTATCTCCTGGCTGCGCCTGTCAGTTGGTGTAGCAGGGATACCTCGGTATTGTACCATGGCTCCCAAAGGCTCAGGATCGAGAGGTACAAAAGGGGTCAAAAAACAAAAGGGTTCCCCCTCGGATTCTGAGGAGACGAGTCAGGCTATGCCAGTACTTTCCCCACCTGTTAACCCAGTGGTGGCTGCCTTGGTTGAGCCAGTAGGGGGGTCTGGTGCGGAGGCTAGCCCAGATCCACCCAACCCTGTGTTTGTCACGGAGGACATGCTAGCCGCCTCCCTGGGGGGGCTAGAAAAAAGATTAGCAGCTATGATCACTAATTCCATTCCAGGCAAGAAGCGGACTAGATCCCCTTCACCTAAATGTGTATCCTCAGATGCGGAAGTTCTCTCTTCAGAGGAAGTAGAATTTCAAGAGGATCTATTGGACCGAAACCTAGAAGGTTCAGAGATTGAGGAGTCTACGGTGGACGAACCTTTTTCAGCCTCCCAAGCAGAGAGTCTGTGGGTTCAGTCTTTGACAGACATGGTCCGCTTGGCGTTTAACTTGCCCCTACCAGAAACTCAGGCTAGGGCAGTTTCCTCTTTGGGCTCTTTAAAAGCGCCTTTGAGCAACGCAGTTTTTCCGGTCCATCCTCTATTGGAGGAATTGATTTTTCAAGATTGGGTACGGCCAGATAGAATTTTTCTGCCGCCTAAAAGATTTTCTGTGATTTACCCTATGGAAGAGAAGTTTTCCAAGAAGTGGGCGCTCCCAGCTGTGGACGCAGCCATCTCATGTGTAAATAAGTCATTAACTTGCCCAGTGGAAAACATACAAATGTTTAAAGACCCGGTCGATAAACGGTTAGAGACACTTTTGAAGGCTTCCTTTGCTACGGCAGGAGCAGTGGTTCAGCCGGCTGTGGCTGCTATCGGAGTCTGTCAAGCTTTGAAAGACCAGACAAAGCAGATGCTTAAAGACATCCCTGCCCAGCAGGCAGAGGAGTTATCTGATATTCCTAGAGCTCTATGCTTTGCGGTAGATGCTATAAAGGATTCTATCCAGCAGGCGTCTCGTTTGTCGCTAATTTTAGTGCATATGAGGAGACTCTTATGGTTAAAAAACTGGACGGCCGAGCCCCCATGCAAAAAACTCCTGGCAGGTTTTCCCTTCCATGGGGGGCGTCTCTTCGGAGAGGATCTGGATAAATACATTCAGACTATTTCAAGTGGCAAAAGTACCCTTTTACCAGTCAAGAGGAAATTCCGGGGTTCTGCATTCAAAAGACAGCTTTCTCCTGCTCCGGGACCCTCAAATCCCAGGCAGTATCGACGGCCTGCTGCACGATCAAATTTTAACATTAAGTCGCAGGGACAGGCCCCTGGGGGCAAGAAACCATGGTATCGCAAACCAACGAAGCCAGCCCCTAAGTCTGCTTTATGAAGGGGCGCCCCCACTCACTGGGGGGAAGGCTTCGTCTCTTTGAAGAGGTTTGGGAAGCCAACATCCCTGACAAATGGGTCCAGTCATCTGTGGCCACAGGCTACAGATTAGAGTTTCAAAAGTTTCCTCCACCTCATTTCCAGGAATCAAGGGTTCCGAATGATCCAGCAAAAAAGGCCTTGTTGCTAGCGGCATTGGATCGTCTGCTTCGCCAGGGCGTGATAGTAGAGGTACCAGCCCAAGAGAAAGGGCTAGGTTTCTACTCCAATTTGTTTGTCATACCAAAACCCAACGGCGATGTCAGACCAATTTTGGACCTAAAGAGTCTAAATGTTTACCTAAAGGTCCAGTCATTTCGGATGGAATCCGTTCGGTCAGCAGCCGCCGCGCTCCAGACTTTCTGGCGTCTATAGACATAAAGGACGCTTACCTTCATATACCGATCTTTCAGCCACATCAAAGATTTTTACGCTTCACGGTGGCTCAGCGTCACTTCCAATTTGTGGCGCTCCCCTTCGGGCTGGCTACGGCCCCCCGGGTATTCACGAAGGTCCTAGCTCCAATTCTAGCCAATCTAAGAATCCAAGGGGTCACAGTCCTAGCATACTTGGACGACCTCTTAATCATAGATCACTCGCCTCCTTGCTTGGAGCGAGCAGTAGCCCTAACGGTTCAGTACCTGGAGAGGTTCGGTTGGGTCCTAAACCGAGAAAAGTCAGCATTTCAACCCTCAAAACAGTTGGAATATCTCGGCATGAGGTTAGACACGGCTCAGCAGAAGGTATTTTTGCCCCTGGTAAAGGTCAAAGCTATCAAGGAATTGATTCGATTGGTTCTAAGCAAAAAAGAACCAACTGTTCGCCTATGTATGCGTTTACTAGGCAAGCTAGTGGCCACTTTCGAGGCGGTACCTTACGCACAGAGCCATACTCGCGTCCTACAGGCAGCCATTCTCACAGCTTGGAGCAAGAAGGCCCAGGCCTTGGAGTGTCCTTTAACTCTATCATCAAGAGTCCGGCAAAGTCTGGGTTGGTGGTTAAACCCTCAGAATCTGCTAAAGGGAAAATCTTTCACCCCCATAGCTTGGAAGATAGTGACCACAGATGCCAGCCTGATAGGCTGGGGAGCGGTCTTGGATGGGTACACTCGCCAAGGTACTTGGGCAGAGGCGGACAAGCAGCTGCCCATCAATATCCTGGAGCTCAGAGCGGCTCGGCTAGCCCTCCTGGCATGGACATCCAAATTGCAGGGGTCCCCGGTGAGGATACAATCAGACAATGCCACAGCTGTGGCATATATAAACCACCAAGGGGGAACCAGGAGTCGCGCCGCTCAGAGAGAAGTGAGCTTAATTTTTCTATGGGCAGAAGCTCATGTACCCTGCATATCGGCAATATTCATTCCCGGAGTGGACAACCGGCAGGCAGACTTCCTAAGTCGCCAAACTCTGTCGCCGGGGGAATGGTCTCTACATCCCCAGGTCTTTCGGACAATCTGCCAGAAGTGGGGTGTGCCAGACGTAGATGTCATGGCATCAAGGTTCAACAAGAGACTAGATAGGTTCATGTCCCGGACAAGGGACCCGATGGCCTGCGGAACCGATGCGTTGGTGTGCCCCTGGCATCAGTTCAAACTTCTGTATGCCTTTCCCCCGCTACAGTTACTACCCCGCCTGTTACGCAGGATCAGGGTGGAGCACAAACCAGTCATCCTGGTAGCTCCAGCATGGCCCAGGAGGGCATGGTACTCACTAATCCTAAAGATGGCAGTGGGAGACCCTTGGACGCTTCCTCTACGGCCAGACCTACTCTCGCAAGGCCCGATCCTTCACCCTGCATTACGGCGTCTAAAATTGATGGCCTGGCGGCTGAATCCCTGACTCTCAGGGGTAGAGGGCTGTCTAGGCAGGTAATCTCTACCCTGATCAGGGCTACAAAGGCCGGTCTCCAGGGTGATTTATTACAGGGTCTGAAAGGCCTACGTAGGCTGGTGTGAGTCCAAGAAATGGCTTTCCCGCAAGTATACCAGTGATCGAGTGTTAAGTTTTCTCCAGCTAGGAGTGGATAAAGGCCTGGCATTAAAACACAATCAAAGGACAGATTTCAGCTTTGTCAGTGTGGTTTCAGAGGCCGCTGGCCACCCACTCGCTGGTTAAGACCTTCATACAGGAGGTCTTACGTATTGTTTTCCTCCGGTTAAGTAGCCACTTTGTCTGTGGGACTTGAATCTAGTTCGGTCAACTCTGCAGAAATAACTCCTTTGAGCCGTTGGCTGAGTTTCCTTTGGTTTTTCTGACAAGGAAGTTAGTAATTCTGGTCGCAATTGTTTCCGCCAGAAAAGTGTCAAAGTTGGCAGCCTTATCGTGTAAGGAGCCATATCTTATTCTGCATAAGGACAGGGTGTTTTTCCGTCCTCATCCTTCCTTCCTACCAAGGGTTATATCCAGTGTTCGTCTAAAACCAGGATTGGATACTACCATCCTTCTTTCCTAAACCTACGTCCAGAAAGGAAGGGTTGCTGCATACCTTGGATATTGTCAGGGCCATGAAGGCCTATCTTAAAGCTATAGAGAAGATTCAAGAAACAGATGTGTTGTTCATTTGTCCAGATGGGCCCAAGAGAGGGCAGGCAGCTGCAAAATCTACCATCGAGGTGGATAAAAACAGTGAATCACTCAGGCCTACGGCTTGAAGAGGTTGCCTCCTCCTTTATCAGTAAAGACTCATTCTACTAGGGCCATGGGCGCCTCCTGGGCAGCACACCATCAGATCTCTATGGCTCAAGTTTGCAAGGCGGCAACCGGGTCTTCAGTCCACACGTTTACAAAATTTTACCAGGTGGACGTTAGAAGGAATACTGATACAGCCTTTGGGCAGGCAGTGCTGCAGGCTGCGATTAAGACCCTCGGAATCGGGGGCACCCTTGAGTTAAAATTTAAGTTTAAGTTTAATTTTTCTCGACTAAGTTGGATTTATTATTATTATTTGAGTATACCTCTAAATTAAATCCTTTGTCTTGGGAAGATGTCTCCCTCCCCCTCATTAAAAGCATTGCTTTGGGACATCCCACATAGTAATGAATATGCCGCTCTGTGTCCCGTGATGTACGATAGAGAAAAAGGGATTTTTAATACAGCTTACCTGTAAAATCCTTTTCTTGGAGTACATCACGGGACACAGAGCTCCCACCCCTCTTATGGGGACCATTTTTGGGAGGCATACTGCTTGCTACAAAACTGAGGTACTCCTCCTATGGGAGGGGGTTATGTAGGGAGGGGCACTTCCTGTTTAAGATTGCCAGTGTCCATCACCTGAAGGTACTCCATATAACCCACATAGTAATGAATATGCCGCTCTGTGTCCCGTGATGTACTCCAAGAAAAGGATTTTACAGGTAAGCTGTATTAAAAATCCCTTTATAGCATAAATGGTAAGTCCGAGAGACATTGGCTTATGAGCCGATTGGAACGCTTTCAAGAGAAAGCCAGCCGCCAACTGTAAAAAACTATACCGAGGTTGTGGCTGATATGTTCAGCAATAATCCTGGTAAACCACTTGCAAATCGCAACGTATATACATATTGCGGTCGGCAAGTGGTTAAAGTATATCTGTGGCCAATGTTTAAAATCATTATCTTCATTTCCACATGGAATTTTTATTATTTATAGTCTATTCCTATTATTCTAAACAATTTTAAAGTTTATAAATTGACTTTGTGAAGAATCCCACTCATTTACTTCCTTGAGTTCTCTGACATGTATTCAATATGCCCTGTGAGCCTGCCTTCTGAACAACAGAGGTGCTGAGAGGAGGAGTTTTAGAAGGCAGAGTCAGTACCAGTATCGCTACTTGTAGGAAGCAAGGTACCATATGATATGTAATCCTTGTAAATTGAAAGTAAAGCAAATGAATGAGGAATGAGCAGGGGAGAAACTGCAAAGCATGCAGGAAACCGTGTGGTCAGCAGATAGTCAGCAGGCAGGCAGCAATCACAACATGAAAGGAGATTTTTCAAGTTTTATATTAGGTATAATTGTGTACAGCTACATAACGTCTGCTGTTACTAGCCACATCCCTTCTTGAGAAACTGGCTTAACTCTAGAGCCATGTTTGATGAGGATACCTCAAATGTAAGGCTTAAGAGCCTCCTATAGTACAATGGTGTTACAGATTCCTTTCTAAATAGGTCTGCCAGGATCTGGGGGCTTTGGAGCATGCCTTCATTTAGGCACCAGTGCCATGCTCTTAGTCCTGTGTCAGGTGTAAGGTACACCTATAGAGATATAGGAGTATGGGTGAACCATGTGATGTTTAGGGTGACCCCCTCCTCCCAAAAATCAGCTTGTGCTGTAACGAATCACAGAACAGTAATTGGACACAAAAGGCGGGATTTATGATTTTTCCAATCACAAGCAGGGGGCAGGGATTGTGCTCCTCCAGGCATTCCCGGCCAGGACAAGTATTGTCATTGAGTAAAGCGGTGATGTGGCGGCCTTTTTTGCGGGCATAAGATTGGCCCGGGGGGTGGCTATGGCAGTTTCATTCCGGGACACTGTATTGTCCTGGAACGAAGGTGCCCGGGACAGACCTGCAAAATGTGGGACTGAACCAGGCAATCCAGGACACGTGGTCACCCTAGTGATGTTGCCTATTGCAGTTAATTTTATAAGAGGGATGTGTCAATGGGGCATCAGAAAAAGGTCAATGTAGGAGTATTGTTTGGGGGAAGAAGTAGTTAAAGTAGTAATAGTAGTTAAAGTGGTAATGTGTAATCTCTTGATTTGGGGTGTTGTAATCTCCAGATATCAATCAGTTGCATGTGGTGGATTATGTTGAAAGTATGCTTTTGAGTGGTACAAGTGAGATGGTCCCATCCAACGCATAAATGGTGGGATCCAGTGGGATAGTTACCTTGGCTCCGCTTAAAGTGCCTTTTGCGAAAAAAAGGTATCTGCCATCGTCTTCCCTACAAATATCTATTAAAGTCAAGGGAATAGATTTAGAGATTGGAATAAATACTCCTTTAGACTTGTCTTTGCTATTACAACTGTGGTAAACTATGGGGTAGTGTCAATCTCTCGTGGTAGGGGGTCTGTCATTTCTAAAGTTTGTTTCCTAGATGTATGTGACACAGGCTTTCATTCTATTTCAGGAAAAGATTAATTCAGTCCCTTGGCATTTAGAGAGATTACAATTTAGGTCATCCATGTTCTCAACTGCAAAAAAAGCAGAAACAGAGAGAGATAGAAAAAGAGAGAAAAAAATTGAAAGTGCCCCTGTCCTCCTGTGCGCAATGTTGTTGCTATAGCTATGATTTTCATGGTAGCCTTTGTGAATCTGCATCAGGTTGTCCATCTTATGGCTTGAAATTTGTAGTTTCTCTATTTTTACAACCTGCTGCTCTAATGAAGAACAATTTAAGGCCTGTGTGCAGGGCCGATCCTAGGCAGGGTGCACAGGGTGCTTTGCACCCAGGCACCTGCAGAGGTGGGGGCGCCAAAGTGGCAGAGTTCTTCCCTCCCTCCTTCTCTCCTAGTTTGTGTCCATCCAGAGCTAGTGTTCTGAGCATAGGTGTGAGTCCGTCCAGAACTGATGTGTCTCTGACCATCTCATGTACTATGGCTGCAGTCTCTGATCATCTCCTGAACTGTGTCTGCAGTCTCTGGTCATCTCCTGTACTGTATTATGGTATAACCTGCGCTGGGACTATAAATGATAGGCTGCTGCCCCCCTGTGTCTGTCCCCTGAAAGGAGACAGATGTGGCAAAAAATAAGGATGGGAGTAGGGGTGTTGGCGCTGCCTAGGTGCACATCTAAGCAGTATAGATACCTACAACATGGAGCTATAAGCTGAATAAGTAAAGGTACAATATGTTTAGTGCAACCCAAATTGGCTATGAGTCACTAAAAAATCCCCAACAGTAGGGTAAAGGTAAACCAAATAAAGTAAAATGACACAATTAATGTGATGCTATGAGTGCTAATATAAATACCAGACTATAATGATATATTATAATATAGTTGGAGAGTAACTACCCTCTACCATAAGTGACATATAAACAACATGTGCATGTAACAAATCACTTAATCAATTAGTGACAGCAAGCTGCAGCTCTATTGTATAACACTTTTAAAATATTAAATCCAGTTGAAGTCCGATTTCAGTGTAACCAAGTTGGTATAAAAGCCGCTGGGAAAAGGACAGTCAGTCCATATCCATCAAAAACCATACAAAGCAAAAACGTCTATGAACATCAATAATATTGCAATGTAGATGGAGTCCAGAAGAGTTACTTCATGTGGAGGGAGTGATCCTATATTGATACGAGGTGGTCCCGGTGCTCCCCTCAGGGTTCCCCACTCACCAGATAGTACTCCCCGCTTGGGGTAACAGGTGTATAACACGGGTTCCTTAGGTCACTGCTCCTCTCCTCTGCTCACACGGTCTGCTGCTTCCCAATTGGTGCTTCACGTATCAGCTGTCCAGCGGGCAATGCACACAGCCCGGTTCCCTCCGTGCCTCAGAAAAAAAGGGGGCTCCAATAGTGCAATAACGTTTTGGATAAAATTTATTAAGAAAATCTAATATAGCCTGAGGTACAAAAAAATACCGGTCTCCTAAGGAGTGGCTGTAATAATTAAAAAACAAATACAAACAGAAGGTTCGCCAGAGTGTAATCACTATATGGCTGTATGGGTTCAAAGCGTGTATGCAGCGTGCGCTCCAACTACAAACACCTAACGCTGACCCGGAAGTGACGTATGCGCGTACTCTCCTGTACTGTGTCTGCAGTCTCTGACCATCTTCTGTACCATGTCTGCAGTCTCTGACCGTCTCCTGTACTAAGTCTTCAGTCTCTGACTGTCTCCTGTACTGATAGCGATTTGACCCCTGATCCAACCTCAGGGCTAACCCATTCTGCTGTTTGATTCAAATTATAAGGTGAAATATATAGACCAGGCAAAGAATCTACATCTCACCTTTTGCAGCATCCAAGTCAAAGAGAACTTGCTGGAGCCTGCTGGCTCTTTTATTAACACCACAGAATCACAAATACATGCATTTGATTGGTTAGCTTACACATTTTACTCCCACTTACCCACCCCCCTGTGACGTTTGTCCTTGGCATGAAGCCCTCATAGGTCAGTTCATATAGGGATGGTTTCTCCTTGGAAGTCCATTCTTGGGCATGCTGCACACATCCACGTGTCGTTCAGGCATAAAGAGTCCATTGTCAGCTCTGCAAGAGTTTCCTTCCAAAGTCACACAAACTCACAAAGATCTAAGTGAGGAGGAGGGGGAGGGGCGGTTTCCTCTTACAACCAAGTCCATATTTATTCTTTGGAATGAGGAATTTAGGAGGGAGGGGGGACACGGAGTGGAAATGAGGAGTGAGTGGGGGGGGGGGGGGAATGGAGCTTTTGATTTCAATAGCTCTCTCTGTATGTGCATCTATGTTGAAATATACTTTAAAAACATATCTGACAAAACTTCATGTAAGGATAATATCCGCATTGCAACACATACCCATACATATATATCTTATTTAGATAATGAATATAAAAACAAATAAACAGTATAAGAAAGAGAAAACATTTTAGTGGTTCTTAATAAAAGAATTAGCCTAACTTAAAAATAGGAATTTTAGTATAATCTATCACAGTACTATATCTGCAGTCTCTGACCATCTCCTGTATCATGTCTGTAGTATGTCTGGGGGCTCTAACAGAAGACCTCTCTGTGTCCATCAGAGAGACCCCCCCTTCAGGTCCCAATAAAGTACTCTGATTCTCTTCCTGTATTTTGTTTATTGTTAAGAGATCATGTAAGGATCCCAGGGTAACGAATACTTTGTGGGGGAGCATCTCTGTGGTTGAGTCATTGCCATAGAAACATTTTTAAAGAGGAGGAGTTAGTAAAATGACCATGCCCATGTGGGGGCGCCAGAAATATTTCTGCACCCAGGCACCTGTGACCCTAGGATCGGCCCTGCCTGTGTGAAGACATTCTCTGAAAGAGTCTGAGGCCCCGTACACACGTCCGAGGAACTCGACGTGCCAAACACATTGAGTTCCTCGTCGAGTTCAGTGTTCAGGGCCGACTTTCCTCATTGAACAACGAGGAAATAGAGAACATGTTCTCTATTTGGCCCGACAAATTCTTTGTCGGCTTCCTCGCTGAAAAGTGTACACACGACCGAGTTTCTCGGCAGAATCCAGCTCCGATCGAGTTTCTGGCTGAATTCTGCCGAGAAACTCGGTCATGTGTACGGGGCCTGAAGGTCTTGGTGTACATCCACAAGCGCTCCCTTTAAGGTAGATGGAATTCAATTCTCAAAGGCTGCCATTTAATCCCTGGTGAGAGGGAGTGTAGTATGCGAGCTGTCTCAGCCATGTAAAGGGCTTGGGGCATGTCAGCGTTTGGCTGGTCCTCCCTGCACTTCAGGGCAGGAGACTGGGGGAAGCCCAAGGCTGATGTCAGATCGTCCCGTAACTGGATCGCTCATGCTCCATGGGTTTTGAGAGTCTGCATGGTTCCCTATGGTATGTGCAGGAGAGTTGTTTGCCTGTCTAGAGGGTTAACCAGGGCTTTTTTTTTTGAGAATAGATGCATGGACTCCCCCTTCTAAATAACTTCTTGACTCTGCCCCCTACCCACCGCTGAGCACCATCCTTTGGTTCCATTCCCTACTCACCTCCCAGTACCACCCCTTTTAGAGAATACAGAACCAAGTATAATTTTGTGGTGCAAAGTCATTTGTATGAAATGTATTAATCCCCTGCAGTCAGCAGCAATAGACCCTTCCCAACAACAGTAGTCTGACCCCAACAACAATAGAACCTGGCAGCAAAAACAGATTTCCCAGCAGCCAGCAACAATAGACTGCTCCCTTAACAGTAGATCGCTTCCAGCAACAATTGACCCCCAGCAGCATAAACCCAACCAGCAACAATAGACGCATACCCAGCAACAATAGACCTCCCCAGCAACAAAACTGCCATGCAAAAGTAGAGGCCCCCAGCAACAATAGGACCACCAGAGCTTTTTTTAAGTATTTGCAGCATTCCTCCAGTCTCCTCTGTGCTTCAGGAAACATACTGCTACTGGTCTGTTCTATACATTCCCAATATGAGTCTCCCATGCTTTCCATTTAGTTTTCACTTATTAATAGCTTTAGTTAGTATAATGTCTATTGTGGTATTTTTCTAACATGAATATTATGCCACAAAATATATTTTAATTTTTTTTACTTTAAGGTTGGCCTCCGTACTGCTGATCAGATTTGGCATCATCCTCTTCGCAGAAGCAAGTTTAAACACCTGATTGACCAACCTGTCTGTATGACAGGGGCTGGGAGGTGAGTTGTAAAATCATATGTAGGCATTGTAATAACTATTCCCAGTAGAAATTCATGCTTGTATGTGTCCTGGGAATATTTAATAACTGGCTTTGGTCCACAGAAAGGGTTAAAGTTATTGTAACTGGATTTAAAAAAACAAACGTGTCATAGTTACCTGCCCAATGAAATTGTTTTGTACAGAGCAGCCCAGATCCTCCTCACTGGCTGTGATTGACAGCAGCAGGAGCCAATGGCTCCTTCTTATTCTAAGCCAGTGAGGAGGGAGAGAGCCGCCTCTCTTATGCACAGCACTGGATCACTCGATTACTCTCAGATGTTTTTTTACCTTAAGGCACAGAAAGCATTAAGGTAGAAAACTCTCTGCCTTTAGAACTACTTTAAAATTATTCATAATTTTAGATATCTATGTAATGTTAAATTATGTTTTGAAAGTGACTTAGTTTGGATCATGCTACCAGATTTTACATGTTTATAGTTCATATTTTGTATTGCATCCTTATGTTAAAGAGAGGAGCACGTGACCTACCCTTTGTGACAATGCTTGGTGAACTAGTCATTTACTGTATGCAGCTGGAGCCACCAGAAGCTGTATGCAGGCAGCCTATAGGGTAAAATAAGCTGCTCCTGATCTGACAGGCATTCAGGGGAGGGTAAACGGTCTGACAATCGACATGTAGCCAAACATTTGCTGGATATACAGTATATAAACATAGTATACTGTATATATTGAAGGATAGAATGTGTGTATTTCTTCTGTTTGTTGTCAGTGAATCAAATATTTAAGAGCAGAATGTTACTACTATGACTCTTTGTTATGATCCAGGGACATTTCTTTTCTTTGTGATGCTTTGGCAATAGAAAAAAAGAATACAGCAATTTCTGCTCTACAGCCAACAGACCGAAGCGATATGTCACCTCAAACAATGGTATGTTATAGTTTTAAGTCTGAAAATGTCTTAATTTTTTTATTTAGGATTGCGGCTTGTACTGAGGGCAGGGTTGCACTAAGTACAGAGTGCAGGGTTGAGGGGTGCGCTATGTACAGAGTGCAGGGTTTAGGGGTGCGCTATGTACAGAGTGCAGGGTTGCGCTACATAAAGAGTACATGGTTGAGGGGTGCGCTACGTACTGAATGAAGAGGGCGGGGGAGAGAGACATAAGAGAGACCCTCGTCCTGTCTGCAGTCCCTCCTGTGGGAAGGTGTGTGTGACACAGTACCTTCTATGCAGTGTGCAGAGCCCGTTCTTATAGCTGGATGGTCACAGGTCATGCTCCATCCAGCGGATCTGTTTGCTGCTATCCCTGGCTGCCTGTACTTCCTGCCCGCTCGCCCTTTGGTCAGCCTGTTTATCAGTCCTGGGCTGGGAGGTCTTCTGAACTCTTCTCCCTGCTCCAGGGCAATCCGTCCTGGCTGCCCTCGTGGCTCTTTGTCCCTGCTGCTTCCTGGAGCCTTCAGCAGGGTGCTATTCCGCTCCCCACATCTGCTGTCAATCAATCTGCATATTTTCCCAGGGCAGCACCCGATTGGTCAGACTGCCCTGGACCCACGGAGTGCCGAAAGGGGAGGTGGAGTCAGCAGCGCTGACATGGAGATGCAGGGAAAAGTGAGTAGCACCAGCTGAAAAAAAGCCTAGCGCCAGCGCACCCATGCCAGGATTTTCAATGGAGCCAAGTGCTGGAACATGTTTCGGCACTTGGCTCCCTCCGGCACATTGCTGTGATTTGCCAGGACAGTCCCGGCGAATCCGGGCTGTTGGGAGGTATGGTTACACCCATAAAACATTTTTAGATAATACAAGCACACCCCTTCTCACCTTGTGCATCAAATATCTGTTTTTACATTCAATACTTGTTTTTTTTTTCTGCCTAAGATCTTGTGCATGTGGTATGCCTAAACATTGCCCACATTTTTAGGCATTCAGGCATTTTTCTTTACTGATCTAAATTCAGTTTTTAATGGATCTGTACAGACACAGGCACATACAGTGCCTTGAAAAAGTATTTATACCCCTTGAAATTTTCCACATTTTGTCATATTTCAACCAAAAACGTAAATGTATTTTATTGGGATTTTATGTGATAGACCAATACAAAGTGGCACATAATTGTGAAGTAGGAAGGAAAATGATAAATGGTTTTTCAACATTTTTTACAAAAAAACTGAAAAGTGTGGCGTGCATTTGTATTCAGCCAATACTTTGTAGTCAATACCCCATTGTGGTTAACCTGTTTGTCTTTAGTGGAAGAGGTCCACTTGGAGGAACACATTGTCCTAGGGTTTCCTGTCCTAGTAGATCCACTCTACAAGTGGGTCTTCCATTTTTGGCGCTACACTTATTTTCATATTCACATTCACAATTTTCCTTGTTGTTGTGTTGGCTGCCTACACATATATATTTATTTTTAGGTTTAGCGCAATATATTTATTATAAATACTTTGTAGAACCAACTTTCACTGCAATTACAGCTGCAAGTCTTTTTGGGGATGTCTCTACCAGCTTTGCACATCTAGAGAGCGACATTTTTGCCCATTCTTTGCATAATTGCTCAAGCTCTGTCGGATTGGATGGAACGCATCTGTGAACAGCAAGTGTCAAGTCTTGCCACAGATTCTTGATTGGATTTAGGTCTGGACTTTGACTGGGCCATTCTAACACATGGGGAGAGCGGTGCTGGCGGATCTTTTCTCAGTCTCCTCCCGGTGGCATACTCGGATCTACCTAGAAACCTAGAAATCCCTCTACATTGATCCAGATCCAGGTCTCTAAGGGCCAGATTCACATAGAACTGCGGCGGCGTAACGTATCGTTGGCGGGCCAATTCAAATGGGTGTGTGCCATTTAAATTAGGCGCGCTCCCGCGCCGGACCTACTGCGCATGCTCTGTTTCCTAACTCCCGCCGTGCTTTGCGCGCCGTGACGTAATTTTTTCGAACGGCGACGCGCGTAGCGTACTTCCGTATTCCCAGACGTGTTATGCAAACGACGTTAAATTTTAAATTTCGACGCGGGAACGACGGCCATACTTTAGACAGCAATACGATTGCTGACTAAAGTTAGGGCAGGTCAAACGACGACTAACTTTGCGACGGGAAACTAGACTAGCAGCGGCGTAGCGAACGCGAAAATCCGTCGGGGATCCGCCGTAACTGCTAATTTGCATACCCGACGCTGGTTTACGACGCAAACTCCACCCAGCGGCGGCCGCGGTATTGCATCCTAAGATCCAACAGTGTAAAACAATTACACCTGTCGGATCTTATGGATATCTATGCGTAACTGATTCTATGAATCAGTCGCATAGATAGAAACAGAGATACGACGGCGTATCGGGAGAAACGCCGTCGTATCTCTTTGGTGAATCTGGCCCTAAGATCCTAAGCCTGTTTGACCCACTGTTATATAACAGATGAATCCACCAGTTTCGGTAAGAGTACCTCATTTGTTCATGTATAGTGTGAGAATTTTAGTCAACTTGTTGTTCCTGTACTTTGTGCCATCGTATGGGAAGATTTTCACCACTTTAGTTTTGAGTTTATTTCCATATGGACTTTCTTTATATCACTTGTTGAAGCCGATTGGCTTCCTTATACCTTTCATTATTGAACTTTGATGTATTTCAATATTGTTTTCACATTTACCTTTATTTTCTTATCACATTCATTTTTGTGGATTTTTAGTGTGTTTATCACTTATTATTGATTGTTTAGCGCTGCACTATTTATTTTTCTTTATTTATAATTCTAACACATGAATATGCTTTGATCTAAATCATTCCATTGTAGATCTGTCTGCATGTTTAGGGTTGTTGTCCTGCTGGAAGGTGAACCTTCGTCCCAGTCTCAAGTCTTTTGCAGACTCTGAGGTTTTCTTTTAAGATTTTAAGATTACCCTGTATTTGGCTCCATCTATCTTCCCATCAACTCTGACCAGATTCCCTGTCCCTGCTGAAGAAAAGCATCCCCATAACCTGATGCTGCCACAACGTTTCACAGTAGGGATGGTGTGTTCAGGGGGATGTGCAGTGTTAGTTTTCTGCCACACATAGCGTTTTGCTTTTAGGCTAAAAAGTTCCATTTTGGTTTTTATCTAACCATAGTACCTTCTTTCACATGTTTGCTGTGTTCCCCACATGGCTTCTTGCAAACTACAAATTGGACTTCTTATGGCTTTCTTTCAACGGTGGCTTTCTTCTTGCCAATCTTCCATAAAGGCCAGATTTGTGGCGTGTTTAACTAATAGTTGTCCTGTGGACAGATTCTCCCACCTGAGCTGTGGATCTCTGCAGCTCCTCCAGAGTTACCATGGGCTTCTTGGCTGCTACTCTGATTAATGCTCTCCTTGCCCGGCCTGTCAGTTTAGGTGAAAGGCCATGTCTTGGTAGGTTTGCAGTTGTGCAATACTCTTTCCATTTGCGGATGATGGATTGAACAGTGCTCCGTGAGATACTCAAAGCTTGGGATATTTTTTTATAACCTAACCCTTATTTAAACTTCTTCACAACTATATCCCTGACCTGTCTGGTGTGTTCATTGGCCTTCACAATGCTATTTGATTGTCTGTCTGACTTTTTTCGCTTAATAGTCGCAAGTAGAAATTGAATAGGTTAAAAATGTGTTGTAATGTATTTGTATTGTATTTTCTGCCGACAACTATACTGACTAAACGAAAATCGTACGATCTGTTATCGTACGAGGAAAATTTTCGTGCTTGTCCGATTGAATAATATTGGATGAATTGTTGTGATTGGCTCTTGAAAGCTCTGTACTAACGATCCGGTTATCTTGTGTAAAAAGCAGTTTTTTTTGTCCTATTTTCGGATCGTGTGTACGGGCCATAAGGTTCTCTAACAAACCTCTGAGGGCTTCATAGAGGAGCTGTATTTATACTGAGATTAAATTACACACAGGTGGACACTATTTACTAATTAGGTGACTTCCAAAGGCAATTGGTCCACTAGATTTTAGGGGTATCAGAGAAAAGGGGACTGAATACAAATGCTCGTCACACTTTTCACATATTTATTTGTAAAAAAAAAATTAAAATCATTTATCATTTTCCTTCCACTTCACAATTATGTGCCACTTTGTTTTGGTCTATCACATAAAATCCCAATAAAATACATTTACATACTTTTCAAGGCACTGTGAATGTGCGCTGCATATAGATCAGTAAAAAGAATACAACAATCTGCATTGCTGGTCAGTATTTTAATATACATTCATGCAAATATGTGCATATAAGTGCATATGCCACACTTCCTTGATTTAACCACCTTAAGACCAAAAGCTAGGAGAATGTTTGCATACACATATGTGTATATATGCGCAAGTGCTATATAGCCAATCCTGCCAGGAATATATGATGTTCATACATGTTCATACATCAGTACCCCTGTAGGGTAGATCCACAAAGAAATTACGCCGACGTATCTATTGATATGCCGGCGTAATTTCAAAATTCCCACTTCGTATCTTTGAATCCTCAAAACAAGATACGACGGCATCTCGGCTAGATCCGACAGGCGTACGTCATCGGATCTTAGATGCAATTTTTCGGCGGCCGCTAGGTGGCGTTTTCGTCGTAATCCGCGTTGAGTATGAAAATGAGCTATTTACGGCGATCCACGAACGTACATCGGCCCGTCGTTTGCGTTCGGCTTTTTCCGGCGTATAGTTAAAGCTGCTATACTGAGGCGTACTCAATGTTAAGTATGGCTGTCCTTCCCGCGTACAATTTCGAATTTTTTACGTCGTTTGCGTAAGTCGTTCGCGAATAGGGATTTGCGTAGAATGACGTGACCGTCGTAAGCATTGGCGGGTTCCAGTTTAATTTCGAGCATGCGCACTGGGATACCCCCAGGGACGGCGCATTCGCAGTTCCAAAAAAACGTTGATTACGTCGGGTCACGACGTATTAACATAAAACACGCCCCTATCACAGCCATTTGAATTCCGCACCCTTACGCCGCGAGAGATACACTACGCCGCCGTAACTTATTGCGCGGATTCGTTGTGGATTCAAACCAAAGCAAAGTAAGTTACAGCGGCGTAGTGTATCTTAGATACGCTGCGCCCGGCGCAGATGTCTGTGGATCTGCCCCTGTGTGTGCAGGTACCCTTATACTCACAAAACACCATGCCAATTATTATTATTTTTTACAGGCTTCTGTTTGTTTGCATTATACACATAGCTGCTTTTAAACAGTGTACTTCTGCTCATCACAAAATATAATGGTGAAATGAACATGATGAATGCTAGAATTTTACAAGTAACATTCAGAATGCGTAAATGTGGTTTATTCCAGTATGTTATTTTTCTTAGGAAGGAAATATTGGAGAAAGTATTATACCAAAGGAGTTCTACGTGGTTAAGAACAAAGGTGTTTTGGGACTTGAGTATTATGAAGAGTGAGTAGACTTTGTTTTGTATGGATCTGACAGTTATGTAGAAATGTATACAGTTACTGTTCAGTACACAAAGCACTTTGTAAAGAGTCAATCCACTCATCTCTGGCTAGGTGCCGACAAGTTGAACCACCCAGCAGCTTTGCAAATGCTGTATCTCTCAGGGAGTCTGGTGGGGAGAACATTTACCGGTGCTTCCCAGTTTCATCCCCCTACTGTGGTCATTAGAACAGGACTTTCCCTGTCCAATGGATACTTTCTACTAACTTTGGAATGAGTACAGCAAGAAGACTTTGCTCCCACTGGAGTCCACCGATAACATGAAAATCAATGTGTTGATAAACCTACGCATTTATGTATAGCTAAAATATCACTATTAGAGGAATTTCTTAAACATTTGTCATTGAAACAAATTTTCCCATTAAAAGATTTTTCCCTATTTTCCTGTTCTGGTGGCAGCTCAAATTTTCTGATTTACCTAACTTCCAATCTACGTGACATTGGTTATCAGGACAAATAGAAAGAGCAAATGTCTCTAGCAAGATACAGACTTCTATAAAAACCTGACAGGGGGTTTTGCCCTTTTACCATTTTATTCAAATCTAAAAAAATGCTATGCCTTTAGTTATTCTTTAAGTTGTAATGACTTACAGTGAAATAATAGCCTATACTTGATTAGTTATCATGGACAATAGCCATGTTTTGTTCTAAGTCAGACTCGCATTCTTTGTGCATATAGACTGTGTTGACTAACAATTGGTGATCTGCATTTTCGCCTCAATCCATTTATTTGCTATACCAAACCATACCTTAAATCTGAACTGATCACTCTCCCATATAAAGCTCTACTGTAGTTTACAATAACAGATGGGTTATCCAGCATTAACTTCTTTCTTTGTTCTGCCACTAGTAAATATACAACCCTGCTTGAAGATGATGAGAAGAAGCTTCGTCTGTTTCCATCTATGTAAGTTTGGTCTTCACTGGTCGGATACAAAGTGAAAATCATAATCTGGAACTCTGCAAATAGTATGATCACTTGCATTTATTTATTTTTTCTATCTATTTAGGAAACCTAGTGGGAGATCAGAGGTTCTGCAACTTATGAAAGTGATGGACAACATGCTAATGGATGCAGGGGTGGATGAAAAAGACATAAAATTGGAAGGTCCATCTCAGGTAAATAATATGAGGGATTACGTTTCTTATTAGCTTAGTTCAATCTACTTTATTTAAGAAACAGGTTAACTTCACCAGACTCAGATAGTAGCATTAAAAAAAGATTGACTCTAATCAGGATAAAACCTACTGGTCAATGTATTGTGTATATATTAAGTCTTCTCCATGGGATCAAGTTACCCATGCTGTATTGACTAGTGACTTCCTTACATACGCTGCACATGCATAGTTTGCTGTGATCCATATCATAACGCTGGTCTTAAATTATTGATTTCCAGCCAAAGCTGAAGCGAGTACAGTACATGTAGACAACAAGTCAATAACAGGCTGGGGGAGGTCAGCGACACTGAGAATACAATGAAACATTAAAATAGGTCAAAACAGTATCTGAAAAAAAGTCATTGCAATTGTTTATTAAAAACAAAATACTTTTTGTTTTTTTAAAGTCAATAGTTATCTTTTCTTTTAAAATTACAAACTTGTTATACTTGCCTGCTCTTCTGGGGTCCCCCGTTGGCACTCCTGGCTCCTCCTCTTCTCGGTATGCCAACATAGGAAGTCGCTTCCTATTGTGGCACATCTGCGGGCTCCCAAGCTGCACTGCCTGTGTCTATTGACACAGATTGCAAGGCTCAGCCCTGCCCCTTGCTCCCACGTCACAGGATTTGACTGACTGCAGTTGTAGCTCCACCTGTGCTCCAAAAGCAGCGCTCTGGGATTCGTTGGGGGCCACAAAATAACAGTATTTTACAAATCCTAGCAACACTCTTGGGACAATGAAAGCCTTGACCACCCTTCATTGTGGCCTGCTGTGACACATCCAGAGAGATTTCCACATATGCTGTAAGGCGCACATGTTGCTGTGACAGAAGCCATTTGTTGGGGTGAGTTTGCAGTTCACTTGGACATTTGGACAATAATGTCTTCATGTTCACTGGAGTGGTTGCATCTGATACATTTTTCTTCACTTCTGTTTTCATTTGGACTATACAATGTATTAATATTCTCTGGACTTTTTTGGGGGATTATGTCTATCAGCTTATATTATTTTTATGGACTTTTTAAATCATTGCCACAATAATTGCCACAATAAGTTTATGATTTATTTATTTATTACAGATATTTTGGTGCTACACTGTTTATTTATTAGGTAGAACTTGTTTATGCTTTACAACCACTTTAAGCAAACTAAAAGTCTTCAAATTAGAGTTTACATCAACTTTAGATAAACACTATTTGCCTTTAGCACAGATGCATGGTTTGCCGGATAGCATAAATAGCTCAAAAATTTGTTAACATGTTGCACGGAATCACCCTTTCACCCAAAAGTGTTTTTGTCTCTCGTTTTTTAATGTGCCCTGTGATCATAGCTGGCTTTAATTTTAAAAATAATGCCACCAAACACTGAATATTTAATCCTGAGTTGTATACAATTAGTGTGATTTTGGTACCTCAGTGGTTCCTGTGGAGAAATCTTTGATTTTGTGTATATGAATTTGTTATTTCCATATAATTGCACTTCTTTATATACGCTGATACAGATACACAATTTGCTGGAATTGCTAAAGACTGAGCAGAATATCTACAACATTGTCTTTCATGAGCTGATCCGACAGGTCAGTGTGGAATGTGCGGAGAGAGGAGAGCTATTGGCTAAGCTCAGGTCAGTACTAACCTGGAAATCGTTCATAAGCAATAATAACATTCTGTTCATCATGTTGGAATGAACAATAATAATTTATCAGAAAGAGAAAAAAACACTTAAGACAGTTTATTCATATATACAGTATCAAGGGGTAGTCTGTGAAAACAGCTCTAGTGTAAAAGAGAAGCTGTGCCCAGAAAAAGGGCGAAAGACTAGTCGCCAATATTCATATATGAATCTATACTTCAATTCAAATGTAATACTGTGATAAAATACAAATAAAATAAATATGCAAAGAAGTGCGAACAAACTTGATTACAAACAAATTTATAAAAATAATAATCTTTCCACCCAGTGTCCAAACCATTGGAATATTAAAATGTCCAATTCAGTCCCCAATAAAAGATTGGATGAGTCCTCAAACCAGTCAAATCCACTATGTTCATCAATCTTCCAAAGTAACACTGGGGTAGATTCAGTAAGATATGCGCATTTTTTACATGGGCGCAGGGCACCATTTTTGCCCTGCGCCCCCGCAAATTTTCTGCGCTACCCGCGATTCACGGAGCAGTAGCTCCGAAAATTGCGTGGGCGCTCTGGCAAAATGCCCGGCGTAAGCGCGCGCAATTTAAATGATCCCGTAGGGGGCGGGAATCATTTAAATTAGGCGCGTTCCCGCGCCGATCGTAGAGCGCATGCTCCGTCGGAAAACTTTCCCGACGTGCATTGCGGCAAATAACGTCTCAAGGACGTCATTTGCTTCAAAGTGAACATGAATGGCGTCCAGTGCCATTCACGAATCACTTACGCAAACTACGTAAAGTTCAAATTTTGCGACACGGGAACGACGGGTATACGGAAGATTGGCTGCCCCTGCTAATAGCAACTATGGTTACGCAGGCGCAATTGCTCTCTGAATCCGGGCCACTGTGTTTACCAGTCTTCCAAAGTGACCCAATAGTTCTTATGTGCTTCACCATTGCCAAAAAGACACTCACCACAACAATATGCCTCTCTGGTAACAGATTGGCACATAGTACTTTATAAGATGATGGCTCAGTCCACTGTACTCCTCCACTACTTCTCCGCACATATGTCCCAGGTGTTGCTATAAAAAATAAAATGCACTCCAGTAGTGCAATACCATAAGGGAAAGTGACATTATTAATGAAGAAAAACTAAGGTACGTAACAAATATGAAACATATATAAAATATATGACATTCAGCATAAGGTGACAGCCACAACTTTCAGCCTCAAAATCAAAGAGCAGCCACTCAGTGTAGCGGTATCTCCCACCCAACCTGTCCGGTCCCAAACTTCACTTCTGGTTGTAGCCAAGTCAGGCTTCCATGCGGAAACTGGAAGTAATGTTTGGGATCTTGGTGGCTGGGCTGTGAGATACTGCTACACTGAGCAGCTGCTTTGTGATTTTCAGGCTGAAGATTGTGGCTGTCACCATGTGCTGAAGTCCTAGATGTTGTATATTTTATATATGCTTGCTATTTGCTTACCTTTTGTGAGTCGCTTGCCTTTATAGTATAACATTATTGGAGTGCATATTTTTTTTTAATGAGCAACATCTGGGACACATAAAGAGAAGGAGTGGAGGAGGAGAGCACAGTTGACCCTTCAAGACCGAGCTATCATCTGATAAAGCGCTTTATGACAATCTGTTACCAGAGAGGCATATTGTTGTAGTGAGCGTCTGTCTGTCGGGGAGTGGTAAAGCACATGTGCACTAGCGTGTTACTTTGGAAGACTGGTGAACACAGTGTTAAAACATTGCTGAACATCGTGGATTTGCTTTAGAATTGATACTGTACTTATACCGCACTACATATAAATTCATGTATGAGTTTTTGATGAGGATAGTAATGTGGGAGCAGTGAAATGTGGTAGAATTATTGATTTAATTTTGCATAGTCACCATGTCTTTTATCTTATTTTATTCTTATTGGTGACTTTTTATGCCTTAATCTGCATTATATTGTATTTATGTGTGGAGATAGCCACCTTGGAAGAGGCAGGGCTTTGCTTCCTCATTTCAGAGCCTCAAAGCATAGAGAACAGTGAGCAGGACATTAGTGACAGCACCAAATCTCCTGAGACTAGCAGTCAGAGGCAGCAATACTTTAGATCTTACATTGCAAAGATACAGCTTTGAGGCTGTATGCACAGGAGTGCCTAGGAATAGTGCCCATAAATAGGAAATTCTGTGTCTTTGTATTCCCATTATGTTTCCTATTTGTGTGATTTATACTAAAACTAATTGACCTGTGACCTGTTTCCTAAATTGCCCCGTATGTCCACATGCGTGATCAGGTCTGTATTGTTGGTAAACAGTATGTCTAGTAATGCTTTGTTTCTAGTTCGTGCATTTACCATCTGAGCCATGAAATTGTCCTGCAAGACATGTAGGAACTGGCAAGCCTTATACAACATACACACGATCGGATTTTCCATCGGAAAAACCTTGGATGGTTTTTCCGACGGAATTCCGCTCAAGCTTGGCTTGCATAAACACGGTCACATAAAAGTTCTCTGTATTTTCGACCGTCAAGAACGCGGTGATGTACAACACTACGACGAGCCAAGATAATTAAGTTTAATGCTTCCGAGCATGCGTTGAATTGTTTCTGAGCATGCGTCGGAAATTTGTGCGTCGGAATTGCCACAGATGATTGGAATTTCCGATTGGAATTTTTTCCGTCTGAAAATTTGAGAACCAGCTCTCAAATTTTTGTTGGCGGAAATTCAGACAGGAAAAGTCAGATGGAGCTTACACACGGTCGGAATTTCTGACCGAAAGCTCACATCGGATTTTTCTTGTCGGAAAATCCGACCGTGTGTACGCGGCATAAGATGAATACGCAGTTCCTTCACCCAGTCTATGTCTGGATAATTAAAATCCCCCAATATAATGACACTTCCCATTCTTGCTGCTAATCCAAATTGTGATAGGAGGTCCGCCTCCCTCTGGTTAGGGAGCCTATAGCATACTCACAGTATTACTTTCCCTTTAGTTTCCTCCCTTTGTAGCTCTACCCATAAGGATTCCACCTCCTCCCTTGCTCCCTTAGGGATGTTATCTCTCCCATTCACTTGTACATAATTTTTTATATACAGGCATACCCATCCCCCTTTTTTACCCTCTCTATCCCTGTGATATAGGGAAGTTCTCCAGGAACCCAAACCCCTCCTTTCTATACCAGCTCCTCGGCCACTTGTTTACTTCCTTAATCTCCCTCTGCCTTTCTGGTGTGGCTCGAGGTACCAGTAGTATTTGTGAAAATACTACCTTGGAGGTCCTTTTTCTCAATTTAGCTCCTAAGTCCCTAAAATCGTTTTTTAGGATGCTCCATTTTCCTCTGACTTTGTCATTGGTGCCAACGTTCACCATGACCCTCCCAGTAATCTGTCCACCAGATCCGTGATGTGCCGAACCCGAGCGCCCGGTAGACAACATACAGTTCGGCGCTTCAGGTCTTTGTGACAGATTGCCCTCTCTGCCCTTCTGAGAATTGAGTCCCCTACCCCCAGAATTTGACTTTCCTTTCCCTTGGCCTTACTCCTGACCTCACTGGAGGAGTTATTCCCCTGTGTCCCGGAGTCACTCAGCTCTAGCAGTGCGGGTCGCTGACTAGTTTCACCATTTTCACTCATCAGGGGGGGGAAATTATTGGAATGTTCCAGCCCAGCCTCCCTTACTCTTTCCCCTCTATACTTCCTGACTGTCACCAATCTACTCTGCTTTGGTGCCCGCCACTTTTTATCTCCACCTGAATCTGTGCTGGCCCCTTTCGGCAACTGCCTGGTATGATCCCAACTCTCCTTTAGTATGGTATTGCATAACAATATGAATTCTGATTTGCCAAGGTGGTAACTGAAGATGAACTCACAATACCTCAGCTTATTGGAGAAGTTGAGGTTAAGTAATGTAGCAACATTTACAAACTTTTTTAAACCCACTGATATTTTGTGTATTGCTTTTGTAGACAACGGTATGTATCATTACTGGATAAGATCCCCCACCAGGTACTAAGCCTGTACAATGACCTCTTGGCTCAGCGAGCTCTGGACCGAAGTCTCACAGAAGAGATCATTTATTTCAAGAATTCTATTGGAGAACTGACCAGGTAAGTTACAATGGTATATTTTGTAGCTGTTTATACACAAGGGGATTCCACATCATTATAAAGAAAACAAGTACACAGAGGAATATGGAAGTTCCATTGTTGACTTCCCCTGAAAAGAGTAGATGCTTGGTTATCTCTGGTTATCTCTTTACAAGTTACTGACTCAAAGCTAGCATGCAACTAGTGTAGCCAGAATAAAGTTGAAAATCCTCATCTGCATACTTGCTGCAGCTGAACGACTTGGAAAGTTTTAAAGCCGTATATACAGTATCAACATAGCAGTTCTGAAATAACAACCACTGTATGTTCTCAATATTGATTTTTTGGGACTAACAATCAGTATTTTGGAGCACATTCTCACATTCTGCCAATAGGATGTTGCCAGGCAAATGTCTTCAAAAAATACAACCAAAAAAATGTCCTTGTTCACCCTAGTACACAAAGGGCAACAGTTGGACGACACCAGCAGGTTCAATAGAAACCAGCCAACATTCAGCCCATGTGTATGGTGGCCAGTCTGACAAAAGCAGGCCTTTTGTCGAAGGTTCATGACCAATCACGGTCTCCCGACTGGCTCCCGTTCAGCGCTCTCAGAGCGCTGACCGGAGTGTTATGTGGCGGAGCTGTCGCCTTTTTAGAAAACAATAGCAGAGCAGGGGGGATCGCTGTACTAACATCAGCTTGTTAGTACAGAGGCTCTGACCTAAACTGTGAGTTTATGTATTGTAGTAGTGTGTACTAGGCTTTAGTGAGAGGACCTCCAAACACATCATGCAGATAATCATATTACTTTTTTTTCAATTAATAATAGTTGTTCTTCTGCAAATGTAAAAGTACATTTTCTTCGTCCGAAATGAAAGAAAAATAGATAGTGCTTCTAACTGTACACTATACTTGTGATTCTATACGTATCCATAGTAATAAAAGCATGTCATCTGGTGCCTGGGTCACAGTTTATTGTGAAACGTTGTAAACATGATTGTCGGACTTCAGTCCCACAGTGATCCACTTTATATTTAAGAAATATCATGTTAGATGACATTTCATGAAGAATGGGCATAAACCCTATGAAAACACGTTAAAATACATTATTTGTAAATAATTAAATTTACATATAACTCCTGATGTTGGCAGTGGACAACAGCAAATAATTAGTGGCAACCTTTTTTATCTGACTTGATTATTGGAGTAAGCATTGGTGCTTGGCAAATGGAGACTGGAGGAAAACCATTGAGAAGCTGACTTGTGGAGAGTGGAGCCATATAGAGGGGTTAAATCTTCACAGGTATGTTTGCTGAGCCCAAACTACCAGGACAAATCATGAAGTTGTTCATAGTTGGCATCCTGTAAGATGTTTTGAGAAATAATAGTTAAAAAATACAGAGTGCCTCAGCACTTTTTGTGGAGTGATGTTTGCTGAGGTTTACCATAAACGGTGACCCAACTACCAATTAGATGAATGGTTTTTATTACTCCTGAATCAGCATTAACACAGTATATTTTATCTTTGATTTTTAGATGTCTCTGAAGGGTAATGTCTGATGAACATTTTCAGCATTTCCCTTTTGCTGCTTTGCATTATTTCCCTCATTGATCAACTTTGCCACAAACTGTATATCACTTTCCTATGTAGTTAATTCAGATGTATATGATGTAGATGGGTATTTTTCTTTCAATACAGAATGCTTTGTGACTTTGTTTTTGTTAATTGCCTGCATTATATCACAATGTTACCCTTTTAAAGAGCAGTACCACCTAAAAAGGTGCAGCAAAGTCTAGTAGTTAAGTTTTTCTTGCTGTCCAGTCTCCCCTACCTCTGACACTAGTGTGTCAAACCAAGCTTTGCGGTTCAGCCTTTTTCTACACATTTCCATGGAGAGTCTGGCTGTCATTCAGATCCAAAGGCTTCTGTACTCTGATTCATTAACCCAGAAAATGTTTGCAGATCAAGAATTCTGATCACTCTAAGGCTCCGTACACATGAGGGGATCTCCGCCGGACCGTTTCCAGCGGAGATTCCTCCTCTGGATTTGGATCCGATGGCTTGTACTCACCATCGGATCAAAATCTGCGCGGAATTCATCCGCGGTGACGTGTCGCGCCGTCGCCGCGATGATGACGCCACGACTCGCGCGACGCTGGAAGGTAAGTACTTCCACGCATGCGTCGAATCATTACGACGCATGCGAGGGAGGGGAGCGAACGGATTGATCCGGTGAGTCTGTACAGGCCACCGGATTAATCCGCTGGAATCGATTCAAGCGGATAAATTTCTTAGCATGCTAAGAAATTTATATCCGCTTGAAATCGATCCGGCCGAGAAATCTCCGCGGATAAATATCCGCTAGGCCGTACAGACGACCGGATTTATCCGCTGGAACTGATCCGCGGATCAATTCCAGCGGATAGATCCGGTGGTGTGTACGAGGCCTAAGAATACTTGCTACATACTCGCTTTAGTCAGTAAATAAATCATTAGTGCAAGTTTCCTTCATGTATAAGCGATTACAGATTATACTGTCCTCATACACGTTCGCACGGTGTGTAATCTGACATGTAGCTAAACCATTCTGTCTTGAAGAAGAGAAAACTGTACTGCTTTAACTTTCTCTTTTATTGATAGTAGATTGACAGGAAAGTGGTGAAACTACAGAATAAAAACAGTAGCATTCAGAACATAAATCCATGGTACATGGCCTAAGACACAGAATTATCTGCTATACATGCAGTACATGAGGTAATACAAATGATAGCAACAAGCTACGAAACAATTAACACATTTAGTCTATGGTAAATGTCACAAGATAGTGCTCTTCCCGACTATGCTTGAAAACAGACTAAATAACAGATGATGGGGCAGGAAATCCAGTGAGAATGTTTGGCTCCTGAGACACAAGATGGTGACTGCTTGCTGTACAGCACTAGACTAGAAAGGACCAGGAACTACCCAGAATACACTGGGCCTCCCATAATGCACAGAGAAAACAGGCTGAATGAAATACATGATCTGGTCAGTAGATGGTGCTGTTACCACACTATGTAATGCACATGAATTACAAGACAGGTAAAAAAAATGCAATGTGAACTGATAAACCCACAAACAACTGGACCTATCTCTAGGGACAGAACACAGATTATTCATTTGTATTAGTTGTTGGATACTCAGAAAGCTTTTATTTGACCTCTTAATGTTTTAAATAGGTTTGGAAATTATTATTTTACTAATTTGTTACTTGTGTACTTTCTAGTGAGTTGTATCAAGTGAGAGAGCATGATCTGCGCGTTAGCAAAGAAGCTAAACAAGCACAAGCAGAACTGGCTAAAGCCTTAAAGAATGCAAAGAAGAATGCCAAGTAAGGATTAATGATAGCCACACCACAATGTGAGGACTGTGTGGCAATGTGGATTTGTGGCACTTACATAAATATCATATATATATATATATATATATATATATATATATATATATATATATATATATTGTAATGTTTGGGGGACCAGCTTGATCGCAGGACACAGGCTTCTTAAATCAAAACTGAGGTTTATTAAACTTAAATGGCTTAGCCGCAGCAAAAACAAAAGAAATAACAGTCTCACCGACTTGTACAGCTCAGAACTGCTATCGCAGTTAAACAGTCCTTCCAGGTAAGTCCTTCAGTAGCAGGTTTTTAGGCAGGACACTGCCAAGTCCTTTCACAGCTTTTCATAGCTTTTCATAGCTTCCACAGCTTTCCTTGTCCACCATTCACCATGCATTGGACTCTCCTACACTCCTTCACTCTCACCTGCACTTCCTGTCTGCTTTAAACTACTTCCTTGGACAGGTGCATTAACCCTTTCCGTTCCCTTAAAGGCACCACAGTCCAAACAGAGGGGAAATATAACGTCCTTCCAGGACCCAGCCATGGCGTCCTGTACATATCCCCCCCCCTGTGCCCCAACGCCAAGGAGGTGGAGGCAACAGTGGAGCTCAAACAATGGACTCGGGAGAGGGCATCTGCATTTTGATGCAGTCTCCCGGGCCTATGCTCCACTATAAACTTAAACTCTTGGAGCGCCAGGAACCACCTGGTAATCCTGGCATTAGTCCCTTTACCTTGCCTCAGCCACGTTAAAGGGGCATGATCAGAAATGAGCCTAAACTTCCTCCCCAAGAGGTAATACCTGAGGGAATCCAGAGCCCACTTAATGGCCAGACACTCTCTTTCAATAATAGCGTAGTTTTTCTCCGCTGGTGTCAACTTCCTACTGAGGAAGACTACTGGGTGCTCCTCACCATGAATAACCTGTGATAATACAGCTCCCAATCCTACATCGGAAGCATCAGTTTGGACAATGAACTCTTCAGAAAAATTGGGCGCTATCAAGACAGGGTGTTGGCACAGTGCTGACTTAAGCTCCAAAAAAGCCTTCTCAGCGTCTGCATTCCACTCCACCATGACCGATTTCCGGCCCTTAGTCAGATCGGTCAATGGAGCCGCCAATGTGGCAAAGTTGGGTACGAACCTCCTGTAGTATCCCACCATGCCCAGGAATGCACGTACCTGCTTTTTTGTGAGGGGGCGGGGCCAACTCTTTATAGCCTCTACCTTGCTGACCTGAGGTTTCACCACCCCTCTACCCACAATATAGCCCAGGTATTTCACCTCCTCCATTCCCAAAGCACATTTTTCAGGGTTTATTGTAAACCCCTCTTTCCAGAGAGAGTCCAGTACTGCCTGGACCTTGGGCAAGTGTGACTCCCAGTCTCTGCTAAAAATGACTATGTCGTCCAAGTACACTGAGGCATACTCCCGATGAGGTCGTAAAATCCTATCCATTGCTCGCTGGAACGTGGCTGGAGCAGTTTGCAGTCCAAAAGGCATTCTTTTGTACTGAAAACTCCCCTCTGGAGTAGAAAAAGCAGTTTTCTTTTTAGCAGCCTTAGTTAATGGGATTTGCCAATACCCCTTGGTAAGGTCTAATGTTGTGATATACCTAGCTGGACCTAGTCTCTCAATAAGTTCATCTACCCGGGGCATGGGGTAGGCATCAAACCGTGAAACTTCATTAAGCTTCCGGAAATCATTGCAGAATCGCAGAGTCCCGTTGGGCTTTGGTACCAACACAATCGGGCTCGACCACTCACTCTGCGATTCCTCAATGATCTCCAGGTCCAGCATCTTCTTTACTTCCTCTGAAACGGCCTTCCTTTGAGCCTCTGGGATGCGGTAGGGCCTGACAAAAACTTTGACTCCAGGTTCCGTGATAATATCATGCTCTATGATACTAGTTAGCCCCGGCAAGTCTGAAAACTTCTCTTTATTTCTCTGCAAGAACTCCTTTGCCTGCTGACTTTGGTATTTAGATAGGGTATTTGCTACTTGGACACTCTCCACCCCAACCTGTGGCTCAAGCCTTGCACTAGCCAGGGAGGTCACCGGTTCCCTGTCTGTCCAGGGCTTTAACAAGTTGACATGATATATTTGATACGGTTTCCTCTTGCCTGGCTGGTGGACTCTATAATTGACCTCTCCCACTTTTTCCACAACTTCAAAGGGTCCTTGCCACCTGGCTAAGAACTTACTTTCCACAGTGGGAATTAGCACCGCTACTCGATCCCCCACTTGGAAGTGCCTTATTTTAGCAGCCCTGTTATAGACCCGTCGTTGAGCCTCCTGGGCTTTTTGCAAATGCTCTTTGACTAGCGGCATCACGGTTTGGATCCTTTCCTGCATTTGGGAGACATATTCCAGGACACTCTTATGCTGAACAGGTTCACTTTCCCACTCCTCTTTAACCACGTCAAGAAGTCCGCGAGGTCTCCGCCCATATACCAACTCAAAGGGCGAAAAACCCGTGGAGGCCTGGGGCACTTCCCGGATAGCAAACAGGAGAGCTGGTAACAGGCAGTCCCAATCTTTCCCATCCCTTTGTACCACTTTCTTGAGCATAGATTTAAGGGTCTTATTAAAGCGTTCCACCAACCCGTCCGTTTGGGGATGGTAGACCGATGTGCGTAGCTGTTTAATCCGGAACAGCTTACACACATCGGCCATAACCCTTGACATAAACGGGGTACCCTGGTCTGTGAGTATTTCCTTGGGGAAACCAGTCCGTGTAAACATCTGGAATAATTCCCGGGCAATGGCCTTTGAGGAGGTATTCCGCAGGGGTAGCGCCTCAGGATATCGGGTGGCATAGTCAAGAATCACCAATATGTAGGAGTGACCTCGAGCTGACTTTACCAAGGGACCCACTATATCCATGGCTATCCTCTCGAATGGGACCTCAATTATGGGCAGAGGGACCAAAGGGCTCCGAAAATGAGTCACCGGAGCGGTCAACTGACAGGTCGGACAAGAGGTACAGTATCTCTTTACCTCTGCTTTCAGACCTGGCCAGTAAAACCGGTCGGTGATCCGTGCCTCCGTTTTTTCAACTCCCAGGTGTCCCCCTAACACATCGTTATGGGCCAGGTCCAGAACCTTTCGTCTATATTGTTGGGGTACCAACAATTGCTCTACCACATTTTCTCTCTCCTTGGTAACCCGATACAGCAACTCATTATATATTGCAAAGTGTGGCCACCTCTCATTCGCACCTGGCTCTTGGGGAACCCCATTTACTACTACCACTTGTTCCCGTGCATGGGCCAAAGTGGGGTCCTGCATCTGAGCAGTCCCAAATGCCCCATGGGGAACACCCAAATCCGGCAGCGCAGGGGTAGAGGCCACTTCCTCATCCTCTTCCCCCAGCATTACCTGAAGTGGGAAAGGCTCCTCCCCCTTAGTGTTTTGGTAGGTCTGTGGACCACATATCTTGACATCCTCAATAGTATCAACACTACTTTCATCACCATTAACCCAATCATTAGCATTTTCCCCATCTGGGTCCACATTAACGTTTGGCAGTTCAGGGTTATCCCTCTCAGCAGCAGGAACAGGGGGGCTAGTTTCTCCCCAGTCTCTGAACTGTTCTCCTTGTTCCCACAGTTTTGTAAACAATGGACAGTCTCGTCCTATTATAACATCATGCACCAAGTTCTTTATCACCCCCACCTCTTGAGTAACAGTGCCACATGCTGAGGAGATAGACAACGTGATGAGCGGGTACTCTCTAGTGTCCCCGTGAATGCATACCACCCGTAAAGTTTTTCTTACCGGACCGATCTTCCCAATCACTCTAGGATGAACCAGGGTTACCATGCTTCCAGAGTCCAACAAAGCCCGGGCAGGGAGGTGGTTCACTTGGACTTCACACTCAAACTTTTCCTCATCCAGGTCGAGGTGTGTGGTGCACACTTTATGGGCACAAAAAGACCCCCTCCGAAGAACCCCGCATTCCATGGGCTCCTCTTGCAGTGGGCAGTGTGCCCGGGTATGACCCCAGGAATGACATTGCCAACATTGTACATCCCCTCCTCTCCGAACAGGAACAGAACGCTGCGAAGGTACCGGGAGTGTCTCTTGGCCTTCCGGGGTGTTTGTCCCAGGGCTCCTTGGAACATCCTTTCGAAGGGCAGCAGTTGGTCGAACAGGCCGTGGCAGACTAGGCCCTATGCGCTTGGTAGGTCCGAGCAGGTCCTCCACCACTGTATATCGTTCCACCATCTCAACAAGGAGGTTTGCTGTTTTGGGGTCTCCATGGCTGACCCACCGTTGGAGGTCATCTGGCAGGGACCTCAGGTATCGGTCCAGCACGACCCGCTCCACAATTTGGGGGCCAGACAACACCTCAGGCTGCAGCCATTTTTTTACTAGTTGCACCAGGTCATGCATTTGAGACCGGGGTGGCCGATCTGGACGAAATTTCCATTGGTGCACACGTTGGGCCGTAGTCACCCCCAGACGAGCCAGAATTTCTGCCTTTAGCTTTTGATAGTCTTTAGCATCATCTGGTGGCAGGTCAAAGTAGGCTTTTTGAGGATCTCCAGTGAGAAAAGGAGCAATGAGGCCGGCCCATTGGTCCTGAGACCATCCTTCTCTCTCCGCTGTCCTCTCAAACGTAGCAAGAAATGCCTCTACATCATCGCTCAGGGACAACTTCTGTAGAAAATGGCTTGCCCTTACAGTCACCTGGTTGCCAGGGGCAACAGCCGCTGGCTCCTGAACCTGAGACAGCCGCTGCACCGCTTCCTTTAAGGCAGTAACCTGAGCCTGCATAACCCCTTGCTGGGCTGCTTGCTGGGCTGCTAACTGGGCCACCAACAGGCGAGTACTTTCTTGCTGCAGAGCCAGCGCCTCTTTGTGGTGTTGATTAGCTTCCTCATGGCGAGTCTGCGCTTGCATGTTAGCCAAGGTCAGCTGTTTAATTAGCTCCTCCATTGCTTCAGCTTTCAACGTTTGTGCAGCTTTAACCCAGGACATAAATCCAATGTACTGTCCCTTTAAACGTCAGTTCAACATAAAGTCCAATGCAAAAAGAAAAAAACTTTTTTTTTTTTTTTTCCCCTTCTTATGCCTGTTATTCAGTCCTGCCCGCATTCGAGCACCAGTGTAATGTTTGGGGGACCAGCTTGATCGCAGGACACAGGCTTCTTAAATCAAAACTGAGGTTTATTAAACTTAAATGGCTTAGCCGCAGCAAAAACAAAAGAAATAACAGTCTCACCGACTTGTACAGCTCAGAACTGCTATCGCAGTTAAACAGTCCTTCCAGGTAAGTCCTTCAGTAGCAGGTTTTTAGGCAGGACACTGCCAAGTCCTTTCACAGCTTTTCATAGCTTTTCATAGCTTCCACAGCTTTCCTTGTCCACCATTCACCATGCATTGGACTCTCCTACACTCCTTCACTCTCACCTGCACTTCCTGTCTGCTTTAAACTACTTCCTTGGACAGGTGCATTAACCCTTTCCGTTCCCTTAAAGGCACCACAGTCCAAACAGAGGGGAAATATAACGTCCTTCCAGGACCCAGCCATGGCGTCCTGTACAATATATATATATATACACACACACACACACACACACACACACACAGTATCTCACAAAAGTTAGTACACCCCTCACATTTTGTAAATATTTTAATTCTATCTTTTCATTTGACAAAAAAGAAGAAATTACACTTTGATACCATGTAAAGTAGTGAGTGTACAGCTTGTAGAACAGTGTAAATTTGCTGTCCTCTCAAAATAACTCAACACAGCCATTAATGTCTGAGCCGCTGGCAACAAAAGTGAGTACACCCCTAAGTGAATATTCTTCAAATTGGGCCCAAAGTGTCAATATTTTGTGTGGCCACCATTATTTTCCAGTACAGCCTTAACCCTCTTGGGCATGGAGTTCACCAGGTTGCTACTGGAGTCCTCTTCACACATGCTTGAAACAATCTGAACCAAATAAGTTTATTTTGATCTCATCAGACCACAGGACATGGTTCCAGTAATCCATGTCCTTAGCCTGCTTATCTTCATCAAATTGTTTGCAGGCTTGCTTTTGCATCATCTTTAAAAGAGGCTTCCTTCTGGGATGACAGCCATGCAGACCAATGTGATGCAGTGTGCGGCGTATAGTCTGAGTACTGACAGGTTGACGTTCCTGCCCCTTTAACCTTTGCAGCAATGATGGTAGAACTCATACATCTATTTCCCAAAGACAACCTCTGCATATGACACTGAGCACGTGCACTGAACTTCTTTGGTTGACCGTGTTAAGGTCTGTTCTGAGTGGAACCTGTCCTGTTAAACCGCTGTATGGTCTTGATCACTGTGCTGCAGCTCAGTTTCAGGGTCTTCTTATAGCCTAGGCCATCTTTATGTAGAGCAACGATTCTTTTTTTCAGATCCTCAGAGTTCTTTGCCATGAGGTGCCATGTTAAACTTCAGGTGACCAGTACGAGAGTGAGAGCGATAACACCATTTTTTTTTTTAACTCTTTTTTTGAAAAAGGTACATGACAATGACCGTTATCAAATGCACTCAACATGAGCAAACAAGTGTGGTACATCTTACAGTGCAAAAATGTCAACGTCTTTACAAGTACACTGCATTTCTCAGCATATTGATCCCGATACACGTTATAGAAAACACCATAGAAACACAAAAGTACAATAGCTATTTCTCAAATCTTTTAGTGATATAGTTACGTGTTGGTTACAGTAGGGGCAGAAGAACAGCAAGCATCCCACACTTTATTATATTTTGTTGGGCAACCCCTGTGTTCAAATATTCATTTTTTATAGGGTAATACCTGATTTACTAACCAAAGCCATGTAGGAGGTGTGGACTGGATCCACTTAAGTGCTACAGCTTTACGGGCCATAAATAATGTCTCCAGTAGCATGGTCCTGATATGTCTTGGCCATTGCTCCTCGTTTGAGGACCCCCAGCAGACACACCTGTGGGGAACATGGAACAGGAATTGATGAGACCGCAGACAATATCTCCATCACCTGTTTCCAGTATCTCACTATAACTGGACAGAGCCACATAAAATGCGTGAAATCCGCTCGCGGACAGTTGCACCTGGTGCAGGCAGAAGTAGGTATAAGGTGCATTGCGTGCAGTCTGACCGGGGTCAGGTATGTTTGATGTAGCATATAAAGTTGGATTCATTTATTGTTGACTGCTGGAGATACAGATAGATGGGCGGAGCATGCCTCCTCCCAATCCTCATTAGACAAATCGGGGACAAAGTTTTGCCACTTGATGTGCACCTCCAGTGGAGCCCCACTAGTCGTGGCAGAGAGTAAATGTAGATACAGAGTTGAGATAAGTTCCCTAGGGCCCTGAGATCGAAGCACTCCTATCAGTGGGTATTCAGAGAAGTCAGTGTCACAAAGTTTGTAGCACATGTCTAAGTTCTAAATATCTATGAATTGCCGCAATCTACCTTTTAGATTTTCTTTGCAATCCCTCAAAGAAGCCAATACTTTTACATCATTGATGTTGTCCAGAGAAACCATTCCCCTATGCTCCCAGAAGTCTACAAATTGCTTTAAATGGGGGAACATTGGATTGTGCCAGAGTGGTAGTGGTATATGCTATATGCTTTTCCCCCAGTGCGCCCATAGGTGCCTCCAGTGCTATCAACAAATGTTTGATTTTAAGGACATAGGCAAAATATGTCTCAACCACCGACGGTGTGGTCGGTCCCAACCAGTCTGGGCAAAAGCATTTCTTTCCCAGCCATTTGCGATAGGACTGTTACTGTATGGTTAAGGCAAACACAAGTAATGAACTAGATCCATTACCAAATAGAGGACATTAACGGATTCAACGGGAACCTCTAACAGGGACTGTCTAATTAATAATACTAAAAAACTTCCTGTAGAATTGCTTAATTACTTCCACCATATTCTTCCGATCTATGGCAACTAGGATTAACAACTAACAACATGGCTTAACCAGTGCATGCACACTGCATTTATTCTTATTATCAAGATAAGGCAATCTAGGATATCCTTTAGCCAAATAATTATCGCTCCATCTCTTCCCTCCCCCTCCCCTCACACACTGGGTCCAGCCACTAGTGAAAGCACCCATTGGCTCTGTTAAAGGAGGGGACATCAAGCAATTTTGCTTGATTTTACCAAACCTTCTCTCCCCCCCCCCCCTTATATTTTGTTGACATATAAATTTATGAATCCAATTGGATGGTGTGCATATAAACTGTGGCTGAATCAATCACGTCCGGACTAGTCCTGTGTCTATGTTTTGTAACATGTGAGTCTTGTCCGTAATTTATGTTCATGGCAATCAAATTTCTTTTAAAATGATTCAATTTTTTCTATAATAACTGCACTTTTTATACTATTTTTGATACTGGAATAAAATTAATTTGTATCATACTTTTGTTTAGATCATCACTTGTTGCTAAAAGTAACCCCTTTTCAATTAGCCTTCTTTAGGCTATTCCCTTTCCCCATTTCCCCTTGTTTTTTTAAAGCTATGCATATTGGTTACAGCAATAAAACCCAACAGGGTATATGATCAATTATAAGCATCTATACGGATTACCTATATACCAGTGGTTAACTTGCCTCCCCTCCCCATATTTTCTGTCAGATGGCATAGCTGCCCAGCCAAATAATAATAATAATATAATAATATAAGTTAGGCAATGCCATGCCAGCATCAGCCTTAGGGCGTTGCAGAGTGGAGAATTTAAGTTTCCGTCTATGGGTGGCTCAAATAAAGCTGATAAGTAGCATGTCCAGGGTTTTAAAAAATTATTTAGGTACTGAGGTAGGCATGTGAGAAGTCACATACAGACACTTAGGCATAAGGATCATCTTAAAAGGATTAATCCTGCCTGCCACAGACAGGGGAGGTTTGGCCCAGACAGTAAGTTTAGCTTTAATCATGGTAACCAGAGGGTCCAGATTCCCTTGGGAAGCTTCTGAAGGAGACAGGGTAATAATGATTCCCAAATATTTAAACAAGGTCACTACCTTAAGAAGGCATGGAGGATCAATGCATGGAAGGGCCTGCGAGGAAAAGGGCATCAGGGCTGACTTCTACCAGTTTATTTTAAGGCCTGAATATGTGCCCAATTTGTCTATGATTTGCATTGCTATTCCTAATGAGGCAGAGGTATCCTGCATATTTTAAATAATGTCCTCTGCGTACCTATTCTCTCACCCATAGTGATGTCTTTAAACAGCAGAGACAGAGGACACCCCTGCCTGGTACCTCTTCGAAGCTGTATACATGGGGATAGGAGACTGCATAACACCAAATTTAACACACCTACACCCCAGTCACACCTGAGACCTTGTAACACTAAGGGCCCTTTCACACGGGGCGGATCCGTTGATCCCCGCTTTTTTTCGCTCTCCCCTATGGGGGGATCGGATGAACACCGTCTGTCCTTGTTCACCCGATCCGATCCGCAGACGGAAGGAAAAATAGGGCTTTCCTCCGTCTGCAGAATCGGAGGAATGCGGAAGTGGGCGAGATCTGGTGTCAGCGGATCATCCGCTGACACCCGCAATCTCAAAGGGACCAATGTATGTGCCTTTTTCATCCGTGAACGAATGGATGAAAAAGTGGACATACGGTCCGCCTGTGTAAAAGGGGCCTTACGAGTCACATGACACTGGGGAGGAAAAATGGGTAATGGGGCCCAATTTGGACATTTATATATTTAAATACTGTATATTGCAATGTAAGGTGTTTTTGCAATGTAGCCTTCTATGCATTCTATGTGTTTTCTCACTGGGAATCTTATTTCTATAGCCTTTTGGAAGAGTATCGTGATTTATATGAATTGCAGAGGAGTCGTTTGGAGAAACAGGTTGTTCACCTCACAGAAGAAAGAGATCTTTGGAGTTCAGCCACATATAGACTGGCTAGAAAGGTGAGTGTATTGCCAACTACAGACAGTCTGGTATTGAAGACTGTGGTACATTTTGTGCTTGTAGAAGTTATAATTTGAATGCTTTAATTCAATCCTATATTGCATATTAGGGCATTTGATCAGTATTAATGTCACTGTGTTCTTTAATTTAGGTAATAGAAGCCAACCAACTACAACTGGCTCGTAAAATGTACTTATGTGAGAAAGCCTGGACAAAGGTGGTCCTGCATTTTCTTGTGCTTCTTGCATCAAATGTAGGTTGAAGTAAGATCTAGGTAAATACAAAGTGTACTAATAATGTTATTTGCCTCATTGCCTTTGACTTTAAATAAAAAATACAGCAAAGTAGGTTTCCTATGTTTAATTTGTGATTATTGAAAGTGCTTTCCTGCACGTAAAAATAAATGTTAACCAAAAAGAGCAGGTAAATAAGTAGCTATAAAAACCCAAGTATTTGGGCCCATTTCCTCCAGCCCAGCTTACTGTATATACAGTATTTTATTATTGTAAAATAGTGTTAAAAATGCTAAAAATTAAAAGAGCCACAATTATGCCTATAAATGGGTTCCTGGTATGTATAGGTTTCTTTAAGCACCAGGAGTTAGAAGCAGGTATTGACAACATTTATAGGTTAAGTAGAAGTGTCCTGTAATAAGACAAAACCGCAACTACAAATTGCATCTTGAATAATTAATTAGAATTGATATTTTCTGGATTTTTTGCTTTCTCTGGATTGTGCAACTTTGCACTTCGCCATTTCATTCTGCACTACCCTATCAATTAATCTCTGTTGTCTTATTCACTATTCATGATCCTTGTAGGACACAAAAGACCTTTCTGAAGTTCAACAAAGTACCGAAAAATGGCGAGAGCACATGGCCCGCTTTGATCAAGAGGTGAAGCGCAGCGAGGAGTCGAGCAGAGAGAAATTGCAGATTATCTGCAGAGATATGAAGAAACTGCACGCGTATTTTCAGGAAAAAATCTTGTATGTGAAGCTTTTAAACTGATGAGTCTTGTTTTTTAAGTGAGACAAATAGGAATTGTCTGTGTTGCCTATACCACCAAAATAGTATTTTTGTACTCATCATAAAATGCTTTTCTTGGAGTACATTGAGGGACACAGCTAATGATAATTAAAGCAGTTGTAAAGGTATTTTTTTTCTAAAATTAAAAACATGGTTTACTAACCTACTCTGTGCTGTGGTATTGCACAGAGTGGCCTGGGGACCCCTTGTTGCTTTCAGCCCCTCCTCTTCTGTGTGCCCCCATAGCAAGCCACTTGTTATGGGGGGCACACCTACCATGTCGTTTCCGAGGTGGGTTGTGTGCGTCCATAGACACACACAGTGTAGCTCTGCCTCACTCGCTCCTCACAGTATTTAATTGACTGCCACTGTGTACTGTGGGGAGAGGAACAGAGACCAGCTCCACTACAGATGGGCACAGCACAAGATAGACCTCAGTATGGGGAGGTGGAGGAGAGAGCGATACAATTTCTGGGACATTTTTTTCTTTAATGCAGGGAATGTATTAAGGTAGAAAATGTCCTGCCTTTAGAACCACTTTACGAAACATAGATTTATACTGTCACCTACAGAAGAAATGGACACTGGGCACATATAAAAAATTAAGGCTAGCCATCTTGATGTTAAAACACCTCTCACCTCACACCAGTTTAGCTGTAGCAAGCAGAGAACAAGAGAATATGAGGGAAGGAAGCTGTGTCCCTCAATAGACTCAGAGAAAATAATTTTACAGCAAGTCCAAAAAATCCAATTTTCTCTCTTCTTTTTTTGAGGGACACAGATTGAAATGAACATCTGCTGAGGCAGACATGTCAATCTTAAAATTTAGAGAACATATGTACAAAAAAACAGGTTACAGCCTTATGCCCCGTACACACGATCGGTTTTCCCATCGGAAAAACTGCGATGAGAGCTTTTCGTCGAGAATCCCAAACGTGTGTATGCTCCATCGGACTTTTTCCCACAGTTAAACTGCCAGAAAAAAAAGAAAGCAAGATCTCCTTTTTCCCGTCAGGAAAGAATCCTAGCGGGAAAACCATTCGTCTGTATGCTTTTCCGATGGGGAAAAAAACATGCATGCTCGGAAACAATTCAACGCATGCTCTGAAGCATAGAACTTGATTTTGTCGGCTTGTCATAGTCTTTTACGTCACTGTGTTCTTGGCAGTCAAAAGTTCACCGGACTTTTGTGTGACCGTGTGTATGCAAGGCAGGCTTGAGAGGAATTCCGCCGGGAAAACAATGTTAGGGGAAAACCGCTCGTGTGTATGGGGCATCACAGATCTGAAACACAGAGGAGAATGATGAAAAGCCCAGAAGTACCCTGTGTTTCCTCTGGATCACCGCTTGGTTTGCTCTGCCCTGAACAAACCAGATGACTTCTCCTGCAAGGTAGCCCTCTTGGTTGCTATCACATCTGTCAGATGTTTCTCTGAGTTGGTGGCTCTCTGTTTTAAGGAGCAATTCCCCAAACTTTGCAAAGACAAGGTTGTCTTACATCCATGACCGTCCTTTCTTCCCAAGGTGATATCCTCTTCCACCTCATTGAGGACATATGTAGTTCAACCATCCTTATGCCCAGCTCCAAAGGAAACCTCTCTTTATTGTCTGGATGAAATCAGAGCCATTAGCGTCTCCCTCAAAGCTACAGCTTCGATTAGACAGATAGATTCCCTATTTATCCTGTCCTCAGGACCTCATAAGGGATATCCTGCTTCCAAGTACTGCATTATGTCATTGATAATTATTCTGATAGCTAGAGCTTACACTTTTAATGACAAATCTCCTTCTATGCTTTTATGTGCCCATTCCAAATGTGGCACCAGAGGGGGGGGGGGACATATAAGCGTAAGTTCCACTTTTGCGTGGAACTCTGCTTTAAGGAGAATTATTTAAATTGTATGCAGGTGAAACTCGAAAAATTTGAATCTTGTGCAAAAGTTCATTTATTTTACTAATGCAACTTAAAAGGTGAAACTATATGAGATAGACTCATAACATGCAAAACAAGATAGTTCAAGCCGGGATTTGTCATAATTTGTCATAATTACGGCTTACAGCTCATGAAAACCCCAAATCCACAATCTCAGAAAATTTGAATATTACATGCAATCAATAAAACAAGGATTGTACATAGAACAATATCAGACCTCTGAAAAGCATACATATGTATTCAGTACTTGGTTTGGGCCCCTTTTGCAGAAATTACTGCCTCAATGCGGCGTGGCATGGAAGCTATCATCCTGTGGCACTGCTGAGGTGTTATGGAAGACCAGGATGCTTCAATAGTGGCCTTCAGCTCTTCTGCATTGTTCAGTCTCATGTCTCATCTTTCTCTTGGCAATGCCCCATAGATTCTCTGTGGGGTTCAGGTCAGGCGAGTTTGCTGGCCAATCAAGCACAGTAATCCCACGGTCATTGAACCAGGTTTTGGTGATTTTGGCAGTGTGGACAGGTGCCAAATCCTGCTGGAAAATGAAGTCAGCATCCCCATAGATCTCGTCTGCAGAAGGAAGCATGAAGTGCTCCCAAATCTCCTGGTAGACGGCTGCGGTGACCCTGGACTTAATGAAGCACAGTGGACTAACACCACCAGATGACATAGCTCCCCAAATCAACACAGACTGTGGAAACTTCACACTGGACTTCAAGCATCTTGCAGTGTGTGCCTCTCCATTCTTCCTCCATACTCTGGGTCCTTGGTTTCCAAATGAGATGCAAAATTTGCTCTCATCAGAAAAAAGGACTTTGGACCGCTGAGTTTCTTTAGCCCAGGTAAGACACTTCTGACATTGTTTATGTTCAGGAGTGGCCTGACAAGAGGAAATCGACATTTGAAGCCCAGGATCCCTCTTTGTGTGGTGGCTCTTGATGCACGGATTCCAGCCTTAGTCCACTCCTTGTGAAAGTCCCCAACACTTTTATATGGATATTTCCTGACAATCCTCCCCAGGCTGCGGTCATCCCTGCTGCTTGTGCACCTTTTTCTTCCACACTTTTCCCTTCCACATAACTTTCTATTAATGTGCTTTGATACAGCACTTTGGGAACATCCAACTTCTTTTGCAATTACCTTTTGAGGCTTTCTATCCTTATGGAGGGTGTTAATGATGGTTTTCTGCACAACTGTCAGGTCAGCAGTCTTTCCCATGATTGTGATTCCTACTGAATCAGACTGAGAGGCTATTTAAAGGCTCAGGGATCCTTTGCAGGTGTTATGGCTTAATTAGCTGATTAGAGTGGGACACATTTGAGCCTAGAATATTGCACCTTTTCACAATATTCTAACTTTCTGAGATTGTGGATTTGGGGTTTTCATGAGCTATAAGCCATAATCGTCACAATTATGACAAATCACGGCTTGAATTATCTTGCTTTGCATGTAATGAGTCTATCTCATATATTAGTTTCACTTTTTAAGTTGCCTTAGTGAAATAAATGAACTTTTGCACGATATTCAAATTTTTCGAGTTTCACCTGTATATACAGATGAAGGATGTCAGTGTTGATATTTGCAGTGTTGGAATGAAAAATAGCATATTGATTTTAGATGTTGTTATCTTACTCTTTCTAGTTAAGAGGTTGTTTACTTTGTTAATGCTGATATGTGTCTGCATTTTTGTTCTTTGATTAGTGTAGATTGGAACTACTACGCAGTACCAGATGAAATAGTTGTATCAGTGCTTGACGACCTGAAAACCTGGGAAAACGTATGTATGTTTTATATTTTAAAACTATAAATATAAACTGCATATGTAAATCTAGAATGAAATAATTGCAGCTATTACTAAAAAAGTATTTACAGTTTGCAGCTATTGCAAAAAATCTGTGATCTCTGATAGAGTAGTTCCTTCAGCAGGAAAATTGTAAACTGTTTTATGCATATTACAGTATCCATGTAGCTGATTGCCTAAACCTATAGTTTTAAAAAAGAAATAAGTATCTCAACTGATGCTGAATATTTTGTTACGAGCAAAACTAGCCAAATTAGTAAAAAAATGCAATAAAAAAAAATACAGAAATGTGTTCTGTTTGTGAACATGTCACTCCTGTGTCATTAGTCAGATACTACATTTCATGCTTTTATGCAAATTTGGCAACACAGAGGGAAAATCTGAATTATCACTATGACCAATAGGAATCTCAGACTGTATTTTCCATGAGGCTTAGTATTTATTTTCTGATTATCTCTTAATTATTATTTTCACAAAAACAGAATTACAGTCCAAGCACCCTTTACTATAAGTCAATAACAGTCACTTTAACACATACCGTAAATACTCGAGTATAAGCCGAGGACCTAATTTTACCACAAAAAAATGGTAAAACTTATTGACTCGAGTATAAGCTGAGGGTGAGAATGCAGCAGCTACTCTAAGTGGAAATAATGGTCAACAATGCCCATTTGCAGCCTGTCCTGACTGTCCTGACTGTGCCCATTTGCAGCCTGACCTGACTGTACCCATTTGAAGCCTGACCGTGCCCATTGCAGCCTGACCTCACCGTGCCCATTGCAGAATCTGATCTGTTTACCCGAGTCTGTGACATAGATGGCGGCGGTGCAGTTTTAAAAAATCGTGCTCCTCCTTGTGCTGTTCCGTGATAGGCGGAACACTCGGTTTCCCAGCAAACACTGTGTTCAGTGTTCCGCCTATCACGATCGCCCTCTCGTTCGTGATAGGCGGAACACTGAACACAGTGTTTGCTGGGAAACCGAGTGTCCCGCCTATCAAGGAACAGCACAAGGGGGAGCGCAAGTTTTTAAAACTGCACGGTCGCCGTCTATGTCACAGACTCGGTAAAACAGATCGGATTTTGCAATGGGCAACGTGAGGTCAGGCGGCAATGGACTGGCAGGTACTGACTCGAGTATAAGCCGAGGGGGTCATTTTAAACCCAAAAAAAAGGGCTGAAAAACTTGGCTTATACTCGAGTATGTACAGTAAGTTAAATAACATTTAGCCCTGTAACCATATGTTTGATCTACTGTATATGTTTTATGTATTCTATTTTTTTCCCGTAATTTTTTAAATATACACATAGATGCTGGCTGAAGAACAGCAGCAGTTTGAGGGAAATAAGGTCCTGAGCAGCCAGGAGTCTCTGAAAGCAGCTGCTGACATCCAAAAGGAATGGGCTCACGTTGGAGAAGAAGTTCTTAGGAGACATCGGGGCTTAGATGGTACACCTTCTCCAGAGCACAAAGCCATGGCCGATCTAAATAACACCATAGAGGTACTATGTGAGCAATACAGGAGAAGAGTGGAAGGGGAAAATGGTAAGAAACTTAAGAGTGGATACATTGCAGTGGCAGTCCACAGTGTAAATTAGGACTGAAAGTGTATTTATCATTAAAATTTACAAGAATTAATAGAACAAATTTTAGCGTAGAGCTACCCCTGAAGGAGCAGCTGGATTTCAGGCCTCCCCCACCCCACAGCACCCATAGCCAGGCAAACTGTATTTTCACATGCTTCCGGATGGCTCAATAAGCAGTCTAGAGGTTTTGGGTTTTGGTGATTCTTTAGGAACAGCTTGGATGGGGATTGAGGGTGCATGTGATACCCAGTACTGAAGAAAAACTGTAAACTCCAAAACAATGGTCGAGGACCTGCTGAGTCTCTGGCTGCTCTATCCAAACTGCGAACTGTGCTGCACTCCAGAGTAATAGTGCAGCAGGAACATGGAGTACTTCTCCTCTCTTCCCCAGGGGCAGAGCCCCGAGTACAGGGGTCACCTCCAGATGGCTGGATCCTGGACTCTGCTCCCAGACTTCATAATATTTTTTGGGTTGCTTCTCTACCTTCTAGGCCTGCCTTCCCAGGGATTGATGGAAGCTTCAGAAGTATTCAGGCTGCAGCTTCTGTCCCCCCACATACAATGTTCTAGAAACATCCAGTAAGTTCCAAAACACAGGGGGAGATAACAGACACAGTCTGTGAAGCACTGCACAGCCTCTTAACATAATTAACCCCATGCTCCTCTGCCTACAGAGGAGCAAATTAAATTTGTCCAACAACTTGCAAACTAGAAGGGTGTTACTTTAGCATAACCAAAGCAGGGTATCATTTTAGGTAAAACAGTTCCTCTTTCATACCATCAATAAAAAACAGTTGTTTCCCAACTCTCAGTCTATTTCAAGTGTTCGCTAGCTAGTGCTACCAGTCATTCAGCCTCTGTGCTGTTTGTGAGCCTAGGCCGTGTGTTTCTGTATGCTGGTGTTCCCTGTGTCTTTGGTTTCCAGTCTTCATCAAGTCTTGTGTACTCCTTCCTGTGCCTATGTTCCTTGTGTCTCCCTTCTGTCTCCTATCTCAGTGATCCCCCTACTTTTCTGCCAGTGTTTTGTTTCTTATCACCCTCTGCACTTTAGTTAGTTCTTGATTGTGTGTTTCCCTGTGTGCCTCAGTCAACCCCTCATTATCTGCACCTCTGTACTCAGCCTGTGTTTCTCCACTGCTCTCATACACTCCTGCTACTGTTACTCTGTGTACCCAGTACCATGCCTCCTAACTTTTTAAGATGGGAATGAGGGACACCTATTAGCAAAAGTATATATAGCATAGGACACACCCCTTAAGGGAGAATTAAATAAAAAAATATTATCTAAACCCACAAGTGTTTTTTTTTTTTTTTACTATTCCTTTATACAAATGCAGCAGTTTAGAAACTGGATGAAAGGTTTAGCACTGGAAAACACCTTTTAAAAGATAAATAGTGCATTTTATATACAACTATATAGATCAGACCAACATGTTCAAAATCAGGGACAGTTGGGCCCCCGGCGCTGCAAGAGAGTATCACCTGCTTTTGGTTGCAGCCTGTTTGGATCTAAATGAGGGATTCTTTCAAAGACTTTCTGTCTATGAAGCCACTAAAGTTAAGATGGTGCATCATCATCATGGGGTCAAATCCAGGCTTCCCTTACTGTAGATCAGGGGTGTCCAAACTTTTTTTTAAAGAGGGCCAGATTTGATGAAGTGAACATGCGTGAGGGCCGACCATTTTGCCTGACATTCTTTGAACCATAAAAAGTTGGTCTAAGTGTGTTCCCCTGAGCAACCAATACACAATGCCCAACAAGAATTCCCTTGCCTTTGTGGCTGTGTGTGGTGAAGAGATGAGGTTGGGCTTGTTATTTGGATATATATATATATATCTTTTGTGGCCCCAACGAATCCCTGAGCGCCTCTCAGGACTAAGGATGAGATCGGGTGTGTTATTTGGATATACCGTATTTATTGGCGTATAACACGCACATTCACTTTAAGAGGGAAGTTTCAGGAAAAAATAATAATTTTAAATAAAGAACTGTAAAGTAAAATAAGGGTCAGTGCCCACCTGCAGCCTCTCCATTGCCGTGAATGCAGCCTCACCATTGCCATGAATGCAGCCTGATTTATGCCCATCTTCAGCCTCGGAGGGGACGGGGGGCAGGCGGGACGAGCGCCAACAGATTGCATACACCAGAATCTCCTGTTTACACAGCAGCCTCTTTAATACAATGTCCCGCCTCCTATGATAGACAGAAGAGTCGTCCAATGGCAGTCCAGGAGACGGGACTTCCTATTCCAGATGCCGCAGAGTAAACCGGAGATTCTCCTGTAGGTAATCTGATGGCACTCGTCCCCCTCTCTGTTCCCTCTGAGGCAGCGCCGATAAATACAGTATATATCTTTTGTGGCCCTTGAGGGCCACAAAAGATATATATATATATACAAATTACCAGGGGGGCCACATTAAACCGTAACGGGGGCTGCAATTGGCCCGTGGGCTGGACTTTGGACATGCCTGCTGTAGATCTACACTGTCAGCTGCAGCATTTTCCCACTGACCGAGCCAAGGTGGCATACATTGTGCATGTGCTCACTGGGGATGCTTTGGCCTAGGCCGCACCACTCTCCAAAAAAACGTCATCCTGTAATTAACAGCATAACAGCATTTTTCACGCTCTTTGGGAAAGTCTTTAATGAGCCGGTTTGTGATTATTCGGCAGCAAGTGCTCTCCTTGAGCTCCATCAAGCTACCCATACTGTGGGGCAGTTTTCCATTCAATTTTGCATGCTTGCAGTGGAACCATGAAGCTTTTGCAACTACCTTCTAGTACTGCCTGGCAGGGCATAGTAAGGTTGAACTGGCAGGTCATGAAATGTCCACCAACCTGGATAATCTCATCTCTCTGGCAATCCAGAATGACATCCACTTCCAAGAGCATGCCCAAGAGAGGGCAAAAAGTGCAAATCCTTTGTGCTACGTTTGCCCCCAAATTTTCTGAGATGTAAGGCCACTTCCCCGTCTCCTCAAGATGAGCCAAGTGCAATTGGGCCACTCATGTCTTCCCTTAGAGGAAAGAACAAGATGTTTGTCTCAGGGACTCTAAATTTGATGTGGCCAAAAAGGATTTTTTTTTAAATGATGCCCACAGCACTCTATTCTTGTGCAGCTGCAGTTATCTACTTACAGCCACAGTGGAAGCATTTACTGATTTGGGTGCAGCTGGCAAATTTGTCTCAGCCTCCCTTGTACAGAAACTGGCTTAAACACTTGAACCTCTTCCTCAAATCTACTACTACTGATGGAACTATTCTTTTTTCTTGGGAAAAAATGTGTTCCCATACCACTCCAGTCCAAGTATACATGGTGTACTTCAACATGAGACAATTTCATTCCTGGTGTGACCTAAAGCCTCCTTTTAAACTTGTCTTGTGTCTCCCATGACTTCAACAGCAATCCCCAGTGTTTGGTTGGACCTCCTCTGACCTTTTCACCTGCAGTCTATTCTATCATAGCAGAAGCCAAGTTGATTCCACTTAAAACAGTTATTTGGCATCTTCCGAGACTGTAATGCCGGGTACACACGATCATTTTTCGGCATGTAAAAAACAACGTTTTTCAGCATGTAGAAAAAAATGCATTTTTTCCAACTTCATCATTAAAACGACGTTGCCCACACACGGTCGTTTAAAAAAAATGCTCTAGCAAAGCGTGGTGACGTACAACACGTATGACGGCACTATAAAGGGGAAGTTTCATTCGGATGACGTCACCCTTTAGCTGATTTTGTGTTAGTAAAAGACGATTCGCGCTTTTCTGTCTGTTACAGCGTGATGAATGTGCTTACTCCATTACGAACGGTAGTTTTACCAGAACGAGCGCTCCCGTCTCATAACTTGCTTCTGAGCATGCGCAGGTTTTTAACGTCATTTTAGCCCACACACGATAATTTTTTACAACCTGAAAAACGACACAGTTTAAAACGTCGTTAAAAAACGCATGTTGGAATTTTTTTTTTTTACGTTTTTCAGAACCCCACACGATCATTTTAAATGACATGCGTCTCATTCCTCCTGCTCAATATGCCGATTTGTTTTCTTCCAAGTGCAAGGCAGATCAGCTTCCACTCCACAGGCCCTATGACTGTGCTTTTGATTTTGTTTCTGGCTCCAATGTCCTCAAAGGTCGGTTATACCCTCTCAGCCTTTCCAAGACCAAGGCCATGTCTGAATGCATTACTGAAAACCTTTAGGCTGGATTCACACCTATGCATTTTTTGTGCTTTCTGCATTTTGCAGATTTGCACTACAGAACGTGTTCCATAGGAAACCATGTTAAATGGACTGCAGTGCAAATCTGAAAAATGCAAAAAGCACAAAAAATGCATAGGTGTGAATCCAGCCTGAGAAGGGATTTATCTGGAAATCCCCCCCCCCCCCCCCCACTAGAGCATGGTTCTTCTTTGTTGAGATGAAAGACAGCTTGCTATGTCCCTGCATAGACTTTTGAGGCCTAAATGCCATCACAATAATGAAACAATGCCCATTGCCACTCATTTTGGAATTGTTTGAGAATCTCACAAAACTAAATTTACAGGACTGAAGCCCCATACACACTATCAGTTTTCTTGCAGGTTTTTCTCTTCAGGTTTACCAAAACCATCTAATATGAGGTCAAACCTTAAAGCGGGGGTTCACCCAAAAAAAAATGTTTAACATTACATTCAGCCGAGTTGTGAGAATGACATTAGACTGTCTTTTTTTTTTTAATCCTTGCCGTACATACTGTATTATCTATATTTTCAACGCGGCTTCCGGGTATGTAATCTGCGGGACTGGTCGTTCCTAATTGATTGACATGCTTCCGACCGGCGCATACAGTGCGTCACGAGTTGCCGAAAGAAGCCGGACTGCGAGTCGGCTCTATACGGCGCCTGCGCACAGACGTTCGGCTTTTTTCGGCAACTCGTGACGCGCTGGTCGAAAGCATGTCAATCAATTAGGAGCGCCCAGTCCCGCAGATTACATACCCGGAAGCCGCGGTGAAAATATAGATAATACGGTATTTACGGCAAGGATTTAAAAAAAAAACAGCCTAATGTCATTCTCACAACTCGGCTGAATGTAATGTTAAAAATTTTTTTGGGGGTTGTAACGGCTACCCAGGTAGTGCGAGGGTATCAGCAGTTGGAGACGTCCTCTTCCCTAGCAAGTTGCGATATGCAAGTAAAACCGGTATCATTCCATCCCCAAGATCCAGAGAGAGAGAGAGTCCCCCTTCAAGAACGAGACGCGGCTGCGGTTTGAAGGGTCAAGTAGACTGTTTTAATGGCACTTTCACCTCGCTTATATGTGGTAACAACACTGTACAGGAACAATGACACTCTCCTCCCCCCCCTCCTCACACAGGGGGGGCTTCAATACAGATACTTTGAAATAATGACATTCCCTTGAGCCTATCAGTCTTCTAGACGTTTTGGCTCCAAGCTTACATTTAACATTAAATTGATCAGACACCTTCCTTTATCAATAGAATTCAATTAACCTTTAAAACAATTATACACATAATCCCCTCAGCATACACCTGACAGGCGGCTGTACTACACAAAGGAGAGTTCATTAGCTATGCAAAGGGAATATTAGCATTCAGCAGTGGAAGAGTCCCTTCTATAATTAACCCTTTGAGCTCAGAATACAATCTGGTAAATCCAATTGTAACAAGCCATGCAGTTCTTTGTAGTCCTCACTGCATGATGGTTATCGATGTCCAGGCAGCATGCATAGTTCCATTACAGGGGTGAACCCCCGCTTTAAGAGTTTTAATTCGTATGCAATCAGGCAGGCCCTTGCACTACATGGTTTTGGTAAACCTGAAGAGAAAAACCTGCAGGAAAACTGATAGTGTGTATGGGGCTTAAAGGATAAAGGAAAGGTGGCGAATGGAAAACTGCATTCAACGCAAGGTATGTCATTTTGCCTGTGCAATGCCCCTGCAGTTTTCCAGTATTTTGTGAATGAGGTCTTTTTTAACCTTCTTTATGTCTGTACAGTGCCTTTGGCACATAGGGCTCTATGCTCAGGTGGAAAAGTGTCCGTTTGAACTCTCACAAGTACCCTTCCTGTGCTATATTGTCTCTAAGGATAGACTCTTCATAGATCCTGAAAAGGTTACTGCCATTACCAACTGACACTTGCCTAGCAGCCTTAATGCTACCCAGTGCTTCCTGAGTCCACAGTATTATTGTACTTGTGGCCCCTATTACAGCCCTTATTCTGAAGAATGTTAATCCCAAAAACTGGCTGCCCAAAACAGTATAAATGTTTTACATGCTAAAACGAGCCCTCCTTTCTGGCCCTGCTTTCTTGAGGCTGGACATCACCAAGCCTTTCTCCATTGAGATTGATACCTCCTGTGTAGAAGTTGTAGCAGTCCTTTTTTCAGTCGCCTAGTGGAGCTAGACATCCATGTGCCTTTTTCTCAAAAACATTTTCCCCAGCAGAGAGAAACGACTTCATCAGAGATCGAGAACTACTTGCTGTAAAAATGCCTGTAGAACAGTGAAAATACCTCTTGGAAGGTTTGCCTCATCAGATCACAATCTACATGGATCATACAAATGGAACAAACTCATTTCTAATTCCTATTAGCATAGCCCATCAGGGAACTCCCTTCTGCCGTCAGCAGAGTTCGCTCATAATGCCCTGGATGTTTTACAGAAGAATTTGAATCAAATTTTTTTGCAAGTCCTAAATCTGTTACAGCTATCTGCTGCTAGACACAAGAGATTTGCAGATTGACGTTGGCAGGAGACTCCAGTCTCGAACCCGGGAACAGGTTTTGGCTGGCTATGAAAAATATCAGACTTAAAGTGGTTGTAAACCCCAGTCGTTAAATTTGAACTAAGCACATATATCTGTAGAGTTTTTTTCCGTGTCTCTCTCCAAAGCTCTAAATGTAATTTCTCATTGGTACTTCGTTCCTCCGTAATCAACATGAGTCACTTATGAGAAGTTTTCCGCCACATGACATAGCAGCTCGTCTATACAGAATTCAGCTCTGCATGTTCCTTCATTACTCAGCCTATGTGGAGGGGGGGGGGGGTGGTGTGTCTCTTTCCTCCAATCAGCTCTCACACAGTGTCTCAGAGCTGGAGCTGCATTTCCCCATTTCCTTCTCTGTACTACTCACAGATGCATAAGGACTTTATCGCTTTGAGGTTCCATACACATTGGGCTAAAAAAAATGCTAGCTCATTTGGCAGAAAAAAAACTTTCAAAGAGCGTTTTTGGTACATAGTTTAGAAGAGTTTAGCATTTTTTTCTGCCATAAAGCTCTAATGAGAAACACAAACCAGAAGGGTTTTTTTCCTGCCTCTAAACGTTGAGCTCAAAATATGCCTCTAATGGTCCTAATGTGCATGGACACATAGGATAATATTGAGCTGCTTCTACATTAAAAACACAAAACTCCAGTAGAAGCAGCAATTTTTGAGCCAGCGTGCATGAAGCCTGAAGGCCCTAAGAGAAGAGAAGACTGCAGTTCCACTGCGGAGTTCCACCTAAAAATTGAACTTCCGCTTTAGGTGCTGGTGACCCCCTGACATGCCACATTTGGCATGATTTTTTTTTTGGGGGGAGGGGGAGAGGGTACCCTGTTTTGACAGGCACCCAGCTCCCACTTCCTCCCCCGGCATTGCAGCAACAGGAAGGAAGATCACCTCTCCCCCCTCCCTCCCTGCAATCTTCTAGGACACATCATAGGTTCCAGAAGATTGCCCAGCTATTCACAGCGCGCAGTGCATGCCCCGGCTGTGAAGCCACAGCCGGACACCCACAGTTAGAATGCCGGCGCCACAGAGAGGAGGGGGAGAGGAACGGAGCTTTGTACACCTGCATCGCTGGACCATGGGACAGGTGAGTGAGCGTCTGATTATTAAAAGTAAGCAGCTACACTTTTTGTAGCTGCTGACTTTTAAATGGGTGTAATGCCGCTTTAAACAAGTAGAACCTATGTAGGTGGATTTTGTAATCTGTGTATCACCTGAGGCTACTCACTTCACTGGGTATATGTGAAGGTTTACAGCTACTTTAAAGTCCCATCTATGAAATTTGCTCCCTGTTAATCAGCCCATATAGTGTCCCTAAATAAAACAAAATATATAAATACTAATCTCTTCTCACAGCTTTATAATTTCTCCTAAACCTTATACTGGGGCAATCATAACTAAGGAGAATTGCACCACTAACAGTTCAGCAGTCTGTAATATACTTTCTTCTGTTGACCAGCTGTTGGGACCCAACTGTTATTTTGGAGCATTCAAGATAGTGTCCATTCAAGCACCTATGATGACACTGACTCTACTTCCTATTAACTCTACTAAAGTCACTGGCTCTGTGATACTTGCAGCCAGGGATGGACTGGCCATTGGGACTACAGGGAGTTTCCCGGTGGGCCAATGGCTCAGTGGGCCGGCTTCAGTGACAGCGGCCTGGGAGTTTCTTCTGCCTAATCTTGTCCCATAAGGGGGGGGGGGCACCAAACTGATTCTTTGCCCCAGGAGAAATAATGTTTAGCTTCCCCACTGGTACTGCCTATAAGATCACCAGTACCAGCCGTTCTACTCTAATAAAGTAAAACGGCTAGTGGCTAGTGAAGGGGGAGAGCGGGCTTGGGTGGCCGGTGGGGTGCGGGAGTTGTCTGGCCGCTGTAGGAGAGACCTGTCAAAGTGAAGTCCAGGGCCAAATTTTTGTCCCAGTCCAGCCCTGCTTGCAGCCAACATTGTCCCTCTTTTGGCAAAGTGTAATGTGGATTTTGCCAGTGGCCTCTCACCAACTTCTTGGTCTCAGTCTCTGTCTGCAACGTCATTCCCCCCTTGATCAGCAAGCTCTATCAGAATCCATGACACCCTCTAATGTCCCAGAATGTCCGTCACTGTGCCTCTCTCCCTCTTGAGTGCAAGGGTGAGTGGTCAATTAGCAGCCTGATGTGCACCCAGTCCTCTCAGAACAGCCTCCATACTGCTCAGCCCAGAAACACAGCAGGAAATCGCTGCAAATTTGCATTTAAATACGTTTTCTATCCTTTAGTAAACCTGTGGCCAGGTGATGGACATTAATTCCAGACTAGATCTCCTCTTTAATCAGCTTTGGGTGCAGGCATCGGCATTGAAAGTAAGAAAACCGGCAGTTTAATCCTTCAGGCTTCACAGCCGGTTTCCTACTATGCATGCATGAGTCACGCTCCACTTTCTGAATGGTCCTGACATCCTATGGGACCTGTGTGTTCCAGAAGGAAGAAGAAGGGGCCGGAAATGCTTGTAGATTGCCACAGAGATCTTACCCAGAGGTGGGAGCAGGTACCTGTCAAAACCGCTCCCCCTAAAAAAGTGGCAAAAGTGTCAGTGGAGGGGGGGAACAAACGTAGCTTCCCTTTTTGGGTGGAACTCCGCTTAAGTTATATATTCTCAAAAAGCATCAATTCCTCGCTGACCTCTGCAAATGCAGGCATTGTGGAGTAATTTCTCAAAGATCACTCTAAAGTCTGGTTGCAATTAGCTTCTGGACACTTTTCAGTATCTGCAGTTTGTTTACATTTAAAGGCTGGAAGGATCCTAAGTCCCTACTGCCAGAGGAAGCCAGTGGAGATTTGCTGCAGTTTCAATGCCTTTGTTATCAACCTGGAGGATAACTTGCTCTACACCACCTGCAGATGTCAATTTTTTTTAAGCTAAATAGCTTCCTTTACCTTACTGCAGTACTGGTTTCATGTCCTCATTGTTCGTTTTTGCTTTGAAGTAGCTGTAATTCTGCTCTGATCTCCACACTTCCTGCTTGACTGGCTCCTTATGAAAAATCTCATGGCAGCTTTTCACTGTGGTCCAAGCTGTGTGTCTAAAACTCCTCAGAACCAATCAGATTCATTTTAAAAACAAAACACTGCCCTGGATTTGTTTGTTTTTGTTCTGTGGGTCTCTTTACTTCACAGAAACATGAAACCAGTTTAAAAACAAAAGTGAAACTAGAGGCACATTATATGATTGAATTTAATCTATTTTTAATCTTTTTCAAAAGGAATCGGTTAACTTTTATGTCTCTATACCCTGTAAACAGTCATTTCAGCAAAAAAAATGTTTTCCTTTAGTGACCCTTTAAGCTTATTTGCTTTTTGTTATGAATATGTAAATATCTGAATTCACATGACATGGCCTCAGGTTCACTGTAATATATACATAGACAAATTTGGTACATGGTTAAATTAGATGACTAAGGCCATCACTAATGTAGACAGAACTAGAGACAACACTAATGTAGAAAGAGATAGTTTATTGGAAGCCTGGTTCCTAATTTTTTTTTCATTTTGACAGGAGTTGCCAGAGGTCTCATGGCATTTTCAAGCAGCTTGGAAAACTGGTCTGTGCCAATGTATGGATTTAAATATGCCCCCAGTGAGACAAAAGAATCTGACTGGTCAAACTTATATCATCTTCTACCCAAATGGACTGCTCAAGCAGAAAGACTATTGGAAATAATTGGGAGTCCACATTCAGAGGAGAAACCCCTTTTAAACCCAAATGATAAGTATGAAAATGTTAAATTTATAGATTTTGTGTGCAAAAATTTACTGCAATTTAAAGTTTTTATTACAAAGAGCTTACATTTTTGTTACTTTTAGCAAATTCTTTTAAACAAATACCCATAATATTCATGTAAAGGCCCTGATTTGTATATGTGAATATGGTATGCTGGAGGAAAACACATGGGGTGTGGGAAGTTGGAGATTGGTGGTATCAAACGCTGAATCATAGATAACATGGACATGTTTTTAAATACCTATAAATAACATACACATATTACGTAAGATACCAGTGCAGAAACCCATGCTAAAACTTGCAACTTGCTTGCAGTGCCCTTAATTCCTAATGGTACCCCAAACAAGACTAGCAAATGCACAAGGTTCATTGCCTAAAAAGGGCACAAGAGCTACTTTGGCACTTTTTGTCGCATGTAGGGCTGTCGCACAACAAACATACTTAACTGTGTTTATATGAGTTAAAGTGGTTGTAAACCTGAAAAAAAAATTACGTTTTCTACCTGGTACAGTAAAGGATGTCAAGTCATATGTGCCCAGCCTTGCCATGAACAGTTAATCCAGCAAAGAGAAAGCCGACACATGAGAAAAATTTGTGTCACCACACCCCTGCTGCTGTGACTGACATCTGACGTATTTCTCTGATACATGAGCATGAGAGCAGGGGGAGTATGTCCAGGTTTCCAGCATCAAATCATCTCTTCTTTCTCCTCAAGCTCTCCCAGGATTGGCTGTTCCAAGCCACAGCATGATTGGGCATGCCAAAGTTATGTGGTGCCTTCCCCGAGTTCTGATTGGATGGTACTCGTGAGGAGCATGGTCAGCCGTGCGCACACTTTCCTATGTCCGTGCACAAGGCTAAACCGCATGGCTCTGCTTGCTAGGAGGAGCAAAGAGATGGGAGGGGAACCCCTGTGAGGTCACAACTCTGCCTCCCGAGCTATGGCATTGAGACCCACACACCCATATCCAATGTTTACAGGGCTCATACAGGTGCAGGGAAAAATAATTGAAAGGTAAAAAAACATAGATTCAATTGGGAGGTGTGAGCACATTACTATGGTGCCTTTGTTTAATATTACATGCCCTGCGGGTTTACAACCACTTTAATTTATTGAATCCTAAGTACAACAATTGCATAAATACATGTTATTAAAGTGTATATCATCACACATCACCAATATTTCAAACAATCAGCAGGGTCTTGTTATGATGTTTCAGTCATCCTTGATAATACAAGATTCCTGTGAATATTTTACAGGCAAAAGGATGTCAATAGCATTTCGCATTTGACATCATGATTTCAACAATCATGCGCAGGGTGCATGCTGCAAGTCACTGGGGTATATATTAGTGCAGTATTTTCAGCATGTACTAGCAGAAGCGTCATATTTTTTGCCATACCTAAAATATAGGAACCCTGTGAATTTTTAACCAATTCTTAACCTACAGAATGCCAAAAGCAATTCACATTTGACATCACAATGACATTAACAACCATTGTTGCACATAAGCTCAAGCAAGCCAGCATGTACTGGTAGAAGCTTTGTATTTGTATAATATATTTTTATAAGTTTTATAACTGAATGCAGATCACAAATTGCATCAAATGCTGCTCCCTGTTGATGTGATTGTGACAATGCTATTTGCTGTTGATAATTAAAATATTTGGGACATTTGGAAAAAGCATGTAAATAATGGGGCAGATCCACAAAAGGATTACGCCGGCGTAATTTTAAATTTCCCGCGTCGTATCTTTGTTTTGAATCCTCAAAACAAGATACGACGGCATCTGGGATCGATCCGACAGGCGTACGTCTTCGTACACCGTCGGATCTAAGATGCAATTTTCCGTCGTAATCCGCGTCGAGTATGCAAATGAGCTATTTACGGCGATCCACGAACGTACGCCGGCCCGTCGCTTTTTTTTCCGTCGTTTGCGTTCAGCTTTTTCCGGCGTATAGTTAAAGCTGCTATACTGAGGCGTACTCAATGTTAAGTATGGCCGTCCTTCCCGCGTACAATTTTGAATTTTTAACGTCGTCGTTTGCGAATAGGAATTTTTGCGTAGAATGATGTCACCGTCGTAAGCATTGGTGGGTTCCGGTTTAATTTCGAGCATGCGCACTGGGATACCCCCAGGGACGGCGCATGCGCAGTTAAAAAAAAACGTTGTTTACGTCGGGTCACGACGTATTTGCATAGAACACGCCCCCATCACTCCCATTTGAAATTGCGCGCCCTTACGCCACAATAGATACACTACACCGCCGTAACTTATCGCGCGGATTTTTTGAGGATTCACAAGAAGATAAAGTAAGTTACAGCGGCGTAGTGTATCTTAGATACGCTACGCCTGCCTAAAGATAGGCAGATCTTTGTGGATCTGCCCCAATGTGCTTCCTCTTTATAAGGACACTTATCTACATAGAGGCTGCCCCAAAACAAATATGATACATTGTGGGCTAAATGGTTAGCAGAACCTTCTACTGCAACGACTGACTAAGAGGTCCACTATGCAGCCCATATACCCCCTTTTAGGGTAAATATTAGATTAACCTTCATCGTGTTCCATCTCACCTGAGGGCTATTGCACCAACTATTTATCTCTTGAGCACGAGCAATACTAGTCATTTGTGTTACCTTGCTGCACCTGTATATTCCCTGATGTTTTATTGCACCGTACTGCCTTACTGGGACCCCAGCGTGGATCTAATGCTGGAGCTGTGTCAAGATGTTGGTGAGTTGGTGTATGTTACATTTTATACACAAAAAGATTTCCAAAAAATGTATATATATTTGGTGCAAGTTGTGTTCATAATTAAGGATATCTGAACCTTAAAAATAGGCCTGATAAGGTCCCTGAAATTGATGGTATATGGTTATACATCCTTTTCTCTCATGATTCTTGTACTTTTCTCCTTAAAAAGCAATTATAAGGATGGGTATGCTATTGACATGGATTTGGATTGAATATTGGACAGTGCCATCCATTTGCTGCTCTCAGCATCTACTATTACTGTTATCAAGTATACAGTATAGCTGTGCAGCATGTGAATACTCATTCTATGAATGTATGCATTACTCACAGGTTGGAACCTGAAGATGTCTTTAAGATGTTGCAGCACTGGGTTCTAAATATCACAAGTGGAACAGAGAGGGACAATGTGCAGCTTAACCAGCAGGTTTGTAGTGTTAATTATTTTTTTTGTAATATATATATATATATATATATACTTCTCATATTTTTTTTTTTTTAAATGTATACATGGCTGCATGGCATTTTCTCAGAGAGCATTTCTTAATAATGACATCAGTGGACCATAATCTTGCAGTGTGTGTTGGCATGGTGAGTTGGAAGAGTGTGTGAGAGGTGACAACGCAAGAGAAGAATTGGAAATGCAAACAGTTGTCACCCTATACCATAAAGTGCTTGAACAAGGACCTTCATGACCGGATCATGATGTATTATTTTCAAGTATAACTAAAGGCAACATTTTGTATTGGTTTTGGATAAAGTTGGGAAGGGTAAGAACATCTGTCAGGTTTTTATTGCTGTATGTGCCCCTGTTAGGAGATTAACACTCTCTCTATTTGTCCTGTTTACTGTTATTCCAAAAAATGAATGTGAAATGAAGTCACAAATTTTGGGTCGTCACCAAAATGGGAATAGAGGGGAAAACGCACAACGGGAACAATAGTTCTGGCGAGCAAGGTGACAACCACAATGAAGATATATGCCAGCACACCACTGATCTTCAAGTTGAGTCCAAACGGTTTTTATTGAAGCATGATCGCGTCACCAAAAAGTGACGCAGGACCCCTTCATTAGGCATGTGATAAATGTAAAGTAACAGTGCAGATTATTTTAATAAACATTCACCAATCAAAAGAAACAAAGAACAAACAACCACCCACCCCTTGACAGGTGTGACATCATCAGTCACACCAAAAAGCCAGTGAATTCAAACAGGCATATCGGACTAATATATCTGTATAAACAGCTGGATTACTTAACCTTTTCGCTGCCAGGCCCTGTGCTCCACTTTTAAACTTAGCTGGCCGGACCATTTTTCTAATTCTTCCATTACTATTTAATTTTTCCCTCAAGCCATATATTTTCAGAAAGCATATGAACTGTAGAATAAAAAGAAGGTACTATTGATTTTAACACCCTGCAGTATTTGCGCAAATGTTTATCAAAACAATATATTCGCTAAAAGTTCTCTAAAATCATTATTGGCAGATATAAACACAGTACATTTTACAAAATTCCTGCTAAATATAAAAGCTTAACCTGTATTGAGTTTATAACAAATATTAAAACGGTTGTAAACCCGCACCAAAAATGTATTATTTTTTTTCTCCTGCAAGGCAAAAGTCATAATGAGCTAATATGCACCGCATATTAGCTCATTATGAAATACTTGCCTCGGAACGAGGTGTGTAAAACTTACCTGGTTCACGCCGAGCGAGAAATCATCTTGCTCCGGCGTGTCTTCCGGGTATCGCCGCTCCAGCGCTGTGATTGGCTGGCGCGGCGATGACGTCACTCCCGCGCGGGAGATTTAAGTTCGACAAGGTCCGGCGGCTGCCGGTTCTTTAGCCGAGGATACCCCCTGCGCATGCGCCGCTGCAGTCAGCGGTGCATTGCGAGGGGAATATCTCCTAAACCGTGCAGGTTTAGGAGATATTCTTTATACCTACAGGTAAGCCGTATTATAGGCTTACCTGTAGGTAAAAGTAAAAAAAGTGGGTTTACAACCACTTTAAACATTTTTAATTTACGCCTGTAACGAGCCCCTGCTCACTTGGTTCCACCCTCCCGACTCTCCTCTGCTGCTATTGGATCAGATTGCAGATCGCAACGTCTGATAGTTCGGTCATCCGATGCTACAGCTATGTGCTGTTCGAATCCAGTTGTGATAGCTCAGAACAAACACCAGGCAGGCTGTATGTAAGTTCAAACAGGAATCTCCCCTTTATTGGATGCACACAACACGCTTTTATACATAGCAGTTTGAACACCCCTCCTAAACAACCATTGGTCAATTGTAAAGTACACTCTAGTCCTCACTTAGGTCCTCTTGGCCATGCAAATGAGGACTTGAAACAGGGTCAGCAGATGTGTAATGACATAGAGAAGTCCCAGGAGATCGTTTAAAGTACATAAACAAACAGTCTAACACAGAACAATGCCTTCCTTCCAGACCCCGGAGCCGTCTGGAGGGGGTTAGCCTTAAGACAGGGCGGAGGACCCACCACTGTGTAATAGAATCAAAGGAGAAATACTTGAGTATTCCAACGATCATGACAATACCTTTTTTTGCACTCAACTTGAAGATCCGTGGTGTTCTGACAAATATCTTCATTGTGGCTGTATGATCCAGTCTCCAGCTGGTGGTTGCTACAGCACCCAATATCCTAGAGCTTTCTCCAGGAACATTTTCGATGGGAATGTGAATTATTACAAGGTAACAACCAGGGATTTCCTCACTTTGGAGAGACTTCCTCTCTTTCTGTTTTGGCTGTGGCACAGGAATTGATGGGAAGTCTCCCCAATGGGACACAGATGGCAATAACGCTGACTATGGTTTTTACCCTCCTTTATTCTATCAAAAATTAAAACGAATTTTGCCTCTTAGTCCTATTTTAATGTATTCTTCCTCTGCGTATATGGAAAAGGTAAAATTCACGTGTGTGTGTGTGGAACCATTGTTCACTTTAAATTATATAACAAACAAAACAATATCAGCCTGTGCTAGTGATCCTTAAAAAGGGTACTACATGACTGTGGGGCCTGATGAAGATGTAATGTCAAAACCTGTTGGACTCGTGACCTTGCCATGAATGCTGCATGAAGCCACTAGCACTCTGGGTTGGAGAGGTGACAGATTGCTGTTGATGTTATTCACACCATTAGATGTGGTATATTTGGCAACCATGATAATGCCCGATATAATCTGTTTCAGCTTGGTGCACTTTATACATGTGCACCAATAGCAAATGATTTTATCTTTAAATAAAGACAGGTTACACTATGTTGAGCTTCTGTTTCATTTTAGCTTTATATTTATGCAGGAGATACATACTGTATGCATTGTAAGAGGCAGCGTGAGGAGCTGTTTTGCTTACAGTGGTTGCTTATTGGATTAGCGCTCAGTGTGGCCTACCTATAAATTGGGGATGCATCTGGTGAGTGTAGGTCTTATAGATGGTTGTGCCAGTGTGGACAGGAACACTAGGTGATTTGAGCCAAGTGTTTTTTCTTTCATCCTTTGCATGTGAAGAATTTTGCAACCTTGGCACTTTATATTCAGTTCATGGACTCTTTTACACATTAAGATTGTATTTTTCGAAAAATGTTGTTGAATTTATGTTTTTCCTCATTATTTTTATTTACATTTACACACTAAATATCCATACAACCTGATCTATTGCTTTCCTCCTGTACAGCTCCATAGGATCGAGATAGAGGGCATTCCGGTGATTCTCATTGGACTGAACTGGTCCAGGAGGATGTGGTACCCAAGCAAATTTAGATTCCGGCACTCCATGCACTTTTTCAGATTCTCCAGATCTTCTTTCACAAAGCCTGGTGGCCCAAATCCTGCTTCTGGTCCAGGAGGATGTGGTACCCAAGCAAATTTAGATTCCTGCACTCCATGCACTTTTTCAGATCCGCCAGATCTTCTTTCACAAAGCCTGGTGGCCCAAATCCTGCTTCTTGGCTGCTGGCTTTAATGACACGAATGTTGAAGCCCAGGTCATGAGGGAAAGAGGCCCCTTGAATTTGGTCATCCACATCCTTCTGATGACCTGGAAGTAGACCTACTTTGCATAATACAAGACTAGTAAATTCCATCCTAGAAAGTGCTCTGTAGGACGTATCCTGTTCTTGCTCCAGTATGGACTGGACCAGTATATGGTCTTGAGTACGATTAAAGGGCAAATATCGTCTCTTAACAATTTGTTTCAGAGACCAGTGACCTTTCATTTCTTAGCTATTTTTCAACATTTGAACATTTCTTAGCAAGTTGTTGCACACATTTCCCCCCCCTGCACATTCCTTTATGACTCCATGGCACCATAAACTTTATCGGTAGGCCCTTCAGAGGCTGCCCTTTGAACCCATTATGCAAGTTTTCTTGTTTGACCTCACTTGCAAGGGGGGCTTCTTGTTTCTGTCACCTTGGTGTGAAGGGTCTTGGAGTTGGCAGCCTTATCTTGTAAATAACCTTTATAATGTTACAAAAATACAAGCTTTTCCTGAAGTCTAAAGCCTCAACCAGAATATTGCCCTTTCTTCTACATTTCTACCCCAAAATATCCCAAGGAATATTCGCTCTGTTGTCTCAACCTAGTACATGCTGTGAGATTTGCCTCCTAGCTACAGCCTCTTTTCAGCAATTGGAATCTTTCTTTGTCCTTCCTGAATGTTTCCGCAGGAGGCTCTCTGCATCTCACTTCACCATTGCCAGGAGGAATAGACAAGCCATCATTCAAGCCTACTGGGTAAAGGATTCCCAAAGGTTTCTTCCTTTCCCTGTTGAGGTGCAATGTACCAGACTCATTAGTGCTTCATGGACTTTTCAGTATCAGGCATCTGTTTCTCAGATTTGCAAGGCTGCAACCTGGTCTTCTGTTCACATGTTAAGTTTTACTAGGGGGATGTTTAGGCCCTCTTTGATGCCAGTTTCAGACATAAGGTGGTGCAAGCTGCTCTGATGCCTTGTACACATGGTCAGACTTTCCGAGAAAAAAAGTCAGATGGGCTTTTTTTCTCAAAGTGGCCGTGTGTAGCCTCCATCTGACTTTTTTTGTCGGAAGTCCGACGGACCTAAGATAGAGAACCTGTTCTCTTTTTCTTTCCGTTGGACTTCCGACGGACTCACGTCAAACTTTTGCACGGTCAAAAGTCGATTGTGCGTACGAGGCATTAGAGTTCTGTTGAGCTTTTTCTTGACTTGTTTGTTATGTGGTCCTGTTAGCATTGTTTGCTGTGTTGCCTACCCCTCGTTTGGTAAGTCAAAAACTACATTTTTCTACCTACCTTGACTTTTTAAATCTTATATGAAATTTAGGTTATTGGGTTTTTATATGAACACATAGAACATCAAGTTTGTAATAATGTAAAACCACATAAAAAAACTATTGGGTAACTTTTAGAATCCAATCTTTTTATAGTCATTCTTTTTCCTGTACTCTACTGGTATACCATTTGGGACATACTAAATATGTATGTGTGTGTGTGTGTGTGTGTATATATATATATATATATATATATATATATATATACATTTTTTTTTTATCTATCTTTCTACAGGTAACAACCCTTCACACAGCAATGGTTCAGTACATGGTGAATGTCCTGATCTTATTATCTCCAGACTACTCCTCTGATCCCTTAGATACCACAAATACTGCGTTTGGTGAAGAAGATTTTGCTTCTCCAGTTTCTGTGCAGAATGTTGAGGAGCAAGCCCTTGACCTATCTAACAAATTAAACAGTTTCTCCATTTACATCATGAGGTAAGTTTATATATGAATTACCTATAACTTGCTGATTAAGTGGTTTTTGCAATTTCTTTCTCGTACATCACGGGACACAGAGCGGCATATTCATTACTATGTGGGTTATATGGAGTACCTTCAGGTGATGGACACTGGCAATCTCAAACAGGAAGTGCCCCTCCCTATATAACCCCCTCCCATAGGAGGAGTACCTCAGTTTTTTCGCCAGTGTCTTAGGTGTTGGTCATGGTTTAGCTTTGCCTCCACATCCTTGGGATCAGGGCAGGCTAACCGGATCTGTCCAAGGGCCTCAGTGCTAAAGTGGACAGTATCCGAACCCCAAAGCCATGGGGTTTTTGCCCATAACGCTTCTCTTTTTAGAGAGCTGGACCCTGGGCCCAGGACTTAGAACCTTGGGTACCTAAAGCTCCTGTTTGCCAGGGTGCTATATGGGCCCAGGACAGTGGCTCCTTCATAGGAACCCAGGGCCTGAAGGTCTAGACGCCACCCACGGAGATGGGGGAAGATTGGACCTCTTGCTGTGCAAAGGTCCTGCGGCATGGAGCAGGTAAGTATTGGGGAGCCTGCGGAACTTGGTTCTTAGCAGGTTCCCTGGAGGGGGGTGCACAGGGGGACATGCCTGGGTATGCTCTGCATTGGCAAGGAATCACTATGTCTATGACAGAGACAGGATGATTCAATCTTTTTCCCCCAGTGATATGTGACCTCCCTGGTAAGTGTTGCTTAGCTGTGTCTGCTGGCGCTAGGTGTGGGATCTCTGTGAAAAGGGGAGCCGTTTTTCCCATGCTAAAGAGGAGGTCTGTGACCTACCTGAGGGCTTACCTGCCTGGGTGCTGCGCAGCTCCGTCCTCCTCCATGTGCGATGGCCCCCGCCGCGCGTCCGAGATATGAACGATTTTCGCGCCATTGGCTGGGGTGGGGGCGCGTCCCTGTGGGCAGCGAATTACATAAAGGAAGGGGAGGCCCTTCCATTAGCTACCAAAAGCTCAGTGTCTTCCTGGGCTAGAGGAGAGGAGGACGCAGAGCGGAGCTCGCTGAGGACACCCGGTGGCGGAAGGAAAGATTGCAGTCTTTTCTAAAGAATAGACTGTCAAACCTACAGATAGGTTTTCTTTTCCTTTTTTTCAGCAAATGGCTATTGGCAATACTTATTAGGAGACAGAGTGTTTTCTTTTCCTCTTCAAAAAAAAAAAAAAGGATATATAAAAAAAAAAAGGATATATAAAAAAAAAAAAGAGAAGAAGGGAAAGAACTTCTGATCTCCCTTCTCAGTTTGGGCGTTAGTCACTATCGCTCCCAAACCGACAGATCCCCTTAGCTACGTCTGTGGCTGGGTGATAGCAGGTGTACCTCGGTATTGTACCATGGCTTCTGGGTCAGAGGGTACAAAGGGTGGGGATTCCCCCGCAAAATCCGAGGGCTCAGACACGGCTATGCCGCTGCTCTCCCCACAGGACATATCAGGGCACGTCTTGATGGGACCTGGGGGATCTGGTGCTGGGGCTGGTCCAGGTCAGTCCAACCCCGGCTTTGTCACTGAGAGGGTGCTTGCTGTTTCTTTAGGAGAACTAGAGAAAAGAATGGCAAAAAGGATAGCTAAGGCTATATCGGGTAGAAAGCGGACTAGGTCTCCGTCACCCGAGCAGGAACCCTCAGACACAGAAATCCTTTCCCTAGGGGAATTGGATAATCCTGACGTTTTGGACCAGGTTGGTTCAGAGATCGAGGATCCGGATACTCAGGAGTCTGGTTCAGCCTCCCAAGGGGAAAGTTTGTGGGTTCAAGCCTTAACGGACATGGTCCATGAGGCATTTAAGTTACCCATACCAGAACCTCAAGTATCGGCAGTTTCAGCTTTAGGCTCATTAAGAGCGCCTCAAAGCAACGCAGTCTTTCCGGTCCATCCTCTACTCGAGGATGTCATGTTTCAGGATTGGATTAAGCCAGATAGAGTCTTTTTACCACCTAAAAAATTCTCTGTTTTATATCCTATGGAGGAGAAATTCTCCAAAAGGTGGGCGCCCCCGGCGGTGGACGCAGCCATCTCCTGTGTGAACAGATCTTTAACTTGTCCTGTAGAAAACTTACAGGTGTTTAAGTATCCGGTTGATAAACGCTTGGAAACATTACTTAAAGCCTCCTTTACTTCAGCAGGGGCGATAGTTCAGCCCGCTGTGGCTGCTATTGGAGTTACCCAAGCATTATCAGATAAGACTAAGCAAATGCTTAAACTTATCCCTGCCCAGCAGGCAGAGGAATTTTCGGATATACCCAGGGCTATACGCTTTACGGTGGATGCTATCAAAGACTCCATCCAGCAGGCGTCACGTTTATCCTTATTTCTAATCCATATGAGAAGGCTCTTATGGTTGAAGAATTGGGAGGCTGAGCCCCCGTGCAAAAAACTCCTGGTAGGGTTTCCCTTCCATGGAGGACGACTCTTCGGAGAAGATCTGGATAGATATATTCAGACTATATCAAGTGGCAAAAGCACTCTCTTGCCAGTCAAGAAGAAAGCCCGAGGGCCCGCGTTTAAGCGCCAGCCCTCCCCGGGGCAGGGGCCCTCTAATACCAGACAGTATCGACGGCCTCCTGCAAGATCAGGCTTTAACAATAAGCCACAGGGCCAAGCCACTGGGGGTAAGAAGCAGTGGTACCGCAAGCCTGCGAAGCCAGCCCCCAAGTCGGCCTTATGAAGGGGCGCCCCCACCCACGATGGTGGGGGGAAGGCTACGTCTCTTTGCAGAAGTTTGGGAGGCCAGCATTCCCGACTGCTGGGTACGGTCTTCCGTGGCCACGGGCTACAAACTAGAATTTCTAAAATTCCCTCCTTCTCATTACCAAGAGTCAAGAGTACCAGGCGACCCTGTGAAAGGAGCCGCATTGATGGCGGCATTGAATCATCTGCTGTGCCAGAAGGTGATAGTAGAAGTACCAGTCCAGGAACAGGGATTGGGGTTCTACTCCAACCTGTTTATCATCCCAAAGCCCAACGGCGATGTCAGGCCAATTTTGGACTTAAAGGGAGTAAATGCGTACCTAAAGGTCCGCTCATTCCGGATGGAAACTATTCGGTCAGCTGTCGCCGTGCTCCAGAAGGACGACTTCATGGCGTCCATAGACATAAAGGATGCTTACCTTCATGTGCCAATTTTTCAGCCACATCAAGTATTTCTACGCTTCTCGGTGGCTCAGCGTCATTTCCAATTTGTGGCGCTCCCCTTCGGGTTGGCTACGGCCCCCCAGGTATTCACGAAGGTCCTAGCCCCAATCCTAGCCAATTTAAGGACCCAAGGGGTCACGGTCCTGGCTTACCTGGACGACCTCTTGGTCGTAGACCACTCGTCTCCTGGCCTGGAACGAGCAGTGGCCCTCACGGTTCAGTACCTCGAGAGGTTCGGCTGGGTCCTAAATCGAGACAAGTCAGCATTTCTGCCCACAAGGCAGCTGGAATATCTCGGCATGAGATTGGATACAGAACAACAGAAGGTGTTCCTACCCCTATTAAAGGTCAAGGCCATCAAAGAGCTAATACAAATAGTTCTAAGCAAGAGAAAGCCAACTGTTCGCCTATGTATGCGGCTACTAGGCAAGATGGTGGCCACATTCGAGGCGGTACCGTACGCTCAGAGCCACACTCGCATCCTGCAGGCAGCCATCCTGTCAGCATGGAGTAAGAGGCCTCAGGCCTTAGACATTCCTTTGCCACTCTCACCAAGAGTCCGGCAAAGTCTATCTTGGTGGTTAAACCCTCAGAATCTCCTGAAGGGAAAGACTTTCAGTCCGGTGACCTGGAAGATAGTAACCACAGACGCCAGCCTGATGGGCTGGGGAGCAATTTTGGATGGTTGCACTCGCCAGGGCACTTGGGCAGCGGCAGAGAAGCAGTTGCCCATCAATATCTTGGAGCTCAGAGCTGCTCGACTAGCCCTCAGAGCTTGGACGTCCAAACTACAGGGGTTCCCGGTAGGAATACAATCGGACAATGCCACGGCGGTGGCATACATAAATCACCAAGGGGGAACCAAGAGTCAAGCCTCTCAGAAAGAAGTGAGCTTGATTTTCTTGTGGGCAGAAGCCCATGTACCCTGCATATCGGCTATATTCATTCCCGGAGTGGACAACCTACAGGCGGACTTCTTAAGTCGCCAGACTCTGTTGCCGGGGGAGTGGTCTCTGCATCCACAGGTCTTTCAGACACTCTGCCAGAAATGGGGAGTGCCGGACGTGGATATCATGGCATCGAGACTGAACAAGAAGCTAGACAGGTTCATGTCCCGCACAAGGGATCCCAGGGCCTGCAGAACCGATGCGTTAGTTTGCCCTTGGCATCAGTTCAAACTTCTTTATGCATTTCCCCCGCTCCAGTTACTACCCCGCCTGCTGCGCAGGATCAGGGTGGAGCACATACCAGTCATTCTGGTAGCTCCAGCATGGCCCAGAAGGGCATGGTATTCACTAATCCTAAAGATGGTAGTGGGAGACCCTTGGACTCTTCCTCTACGGCCAGACCTGCTATTGCAAGGCCCGATCCTCCACCCTGCCTTACGGCATCTAAATTGGACGGCCTGGAGGCTGAATCCCTGATTCTCAGGGGTAGAGGTCTGTCTCAGAAAGTAATCTCTACCCTAATCAGAGCCAGGAAACCGGTCTCTAGGGTGATTTATTACAGGGTCTGGAAGGCCTATGTAGGCTGGTGTGAGTCCAAGCTATGGCTTTCTCGTAAGCTTACCATCGATAGAGTATTAAGTTTTCTCCAGCTGGGAGTGGATAGAGGACTGGCATTAAGCACAATCAAAGGACAGATTTCAGCTTTGTCAGTATGGTTTCAGCGGCCGCTGGCCACCCACTCGCTGGTTAAGACCTTCATGCAAGGGGTCTTACGTATTAATCCTCCAGTTAAATCCCCGCTTTGTCCGTGGGATTTAAATCTTGTTCTGTCAAGTTTACAGAAACAACCTTTTGAGCCGTTGGCTGAAATTCCTTTGGTTTTACTGACAAGGAAGTTAGTATTTTTGGTCGCCATGGTTTCCGCCAGAAGAGTATCGGAACTGGCAGCCTTATCCTGCAAGGAACCATATCTTATTTTACATAAGGACAAGGTCGTTCTCCGCCCTCATCCTTCCTTCCTACCAAAGGTTATATCCAGTTTTCATCTAAACCAGGATTTGGTATTACCATCCTTCTTTCCTAAACCTACTTCCAGAAAGGAAGGGTTGCTGCATACCTTGGATATTGTCAGGGCCATGAAGGCCTATCTTAAAGCTACAGAGAAGATCCGGAAAACAGATGTGTTGTTCATTTTACCGGATGGGCCCAAGAAGGGGCAGGCAGCTGCAAAATCCACCATCTCGAGGTGGATTAAACAGTTAATCACTCAGGCCTACGGCTTGAAGGGGTTGCCTCCTCCGTTATCATTAAAGGCTCATTCTACTAGGGCCATGGGCGCCTCCTGGGCAGCACACCACCAAATCTCTATGGCTCAAGTTTGCAAGGCGGCAACCTGGTCTTCTGTCCACACGTTTACAAAATTCTACCAGTTGGACGTAAGAAGGAATACTGATACAGCCTTTGGGCAGGCAGTGCTGCGGGCTGCAGTTTGAGACCCTCGGATTCCGGGGGGCTCCCTTTTGAGTAAAATTTAATATTTAAAATTATTTTTTCTTAACTAAGTTGGATTTATTATGATTTGAGTATATCTCTAAATTAAATCCTTTTGTCTTGGGAAGATGTTCTCCCTCCCCTCATTGTAAGCATTGCTTTGGGACATCCCACATAGTAATGAATATGCCGCTCTGTGTCCCGTGATGTACGAGAAAGAAAAAGGGATTTTTAATACAGCTTACCTGTAAAATCCTTTTCTTGGAGTACATCACGGGACACAGAGCTCCCACCCCTCTTATGGGGATCATTTTGGGAGGCATACTGCTTGCTACAAAACTGAGGTACTCCTCCTATGGGAGGGGGTTATATAGGGAGGGGCACTTCCTGTTTGAGATTGCCAGTGTCCATCACCTGAAGGTACTCCATATAACCCACATAGTAATGAATATGCCGCTCTGTGTCCCGTGATGTACTCCAAGAAAAGGATTTTACAGGTAAGCTGTATTAAAAATCCCTTTTTTAGGGCTCATTTACACTTGTGGCCATCATTGCTGCTCCCCTGAAAAGTGATGTACTTTTGGGTGGGTGGGTGGGTGGCAGAGGCATTTGACAGGCAGCTCTGAGGCAGGCAATATTTCACCACCTCACACCCATTTTAACCCCTGAAAGCCTAAAGCTGCAACTGAGTGCATTACATACAGTTGCAGAGTGGTTGTGGAAGGCCCCATTCATTTGAATGTGTTGCGGTTGGCAGCGATACTGCCTGCCAAATGCGAACCATGGCAACATTTTTGCCACACTGTGAACATGCACTCCATCACCTATTTTTAGTATTGCTACTTTACTATTGTTTTCTGTAAACCATGCCAAGCTTGTTGAAACTGAGATTTAAACCCCAGTTCCAGCCAAAATTATTTTTAGTGGACAATGTGTGAATGGGTTAATACTCCTGTCAGGTTTTCTACCCTCCCTCTGATCCTGTCAGGGACTTTTCCTCCACATCATGGCACACAGAGTGTCACTGGTAAAGGAAATTATGAGAAATCTCCACAGTAAGGACTCAATGACAATTCAATATGTCTCAGTCATGGGGCAAAGAAAGTGGAAGGAAATAATCCAAACATTAGCATAGTAATAAATATCTACCATTAATTTTAACCTTTTCTCACTCTGTCCAAACCGAAATTAAATATTGTAAGCTAGATTTGGACTTTAAGTTAACATTTGAATTTTGGTTCAAATTAAGTTATTTTTTGTATCTCAGGTGTTGCCAGGAGATGGTGGAGAACATTCCTCAGAGTGAAGATGATGGTTATGAGCTGAGGCAGCTGCAGACAATTAAGGTACATATATATTTATACATACAATACCTGTATACTGTAGTCTGTACCCCGGTTGCTCCAACCTGCTTCCCTTTGAACTGTAATAGAATCTCTAGAAATGTCAGGTAATGTGTCCCATGTCCCTTAACTGTCTCCTGCATTAGGTTTCCAGTCTCCAATAATACCTGCATGTCTACAAGGTCTAATATCTTCTGTAGCATACAGTATCTGCAGGCTCTAAAATCTTCTGTAACATTAAGTTGCGACCACTGGTCCATATAGTACACTGATTTTTTCTAAAGGTGTGTTAGAGTGAGCATCCTATACATAATGGTCAACCATTTCAATGAGAGTAGAAACACAGAGTACCTAAGAAAAGTAAGAATTTAAAGTGTTTGTAAAGGCAGAAGGTTTTTTTATCTTAATGCATTCTATGCAGCAGCCCCCCTCAAACTTACCTGAGCCCCCTCTCAATCCAGCGATGTTGCATGAGACTCGAATGTCCTCCCTCCACATTGGCTGAGACAGCAGCAACGAACCATTGGCTGCCTCTGCTGTTAATCAAAGTCAGTGAATGAATGAGGAGATAGAGGGGGCGGGCTGGGCCACGGCTCTGTCTAAATTGATACACGGAGCTCCGGCTCGGGTTCCCCCATAGCAAGCTGCTTGCTGTGGGGGCACGCAACAGAAGGGAGGTGCCAGGAGTGCCGAAGAAGGACCTGAGAAGAGAAGGGTCTGGGCTGCTCTGTGCAAAACCACTGCACAGAGCAGGTAAGTATGACATTCTTGTTGGTTGGAGGCTAGATAGGGGGGACCTTGAGTGGAGAGTGTAAACAAGTTTTGCTTTTGACTGCTGTGTTGCATTTTAGGTTCTTTATCCTTGCAGCTTTTTAACACCTTTTTCTGGAATGTTTTAAACAGCTTTTTTGTTTGTTTTTTTCCTTCAGCCTACTAGGGGAGTGGTTAATTGGTCACAGGTGCTTGAGGCCTATATAAATTTCTGTCGAGCGCATGTGAAATTGCCAGTCTTGTTGGTTGGAGGCTAGACAGTGGGAACCTTGAGTGGAGAGTGTGAACAAGTTTTACTTTTGACTGCTGTGTTGCATTTTAGGTTCTTGTTATTTTGAAACAAAAAAAAGGAGACTTTAGTATAACTTTAATTTTGTGGCCTTGAGCATTATATGATGATTATGGAATAATAATGGTCTACATTGTACGTTCATGATACTAATGAGCTGTGTCTGTTGTATACGCGTGTACAGAGATGCTTTCACTGAACCCTACAAGAAATTAACTTTTACTCGGTACATTAGGCATTGAAAAAGTAAGCAGCCATATTGCTGTGCAGTTACAGGTAGCTTTCCCTTTCTAATGCCACGTACACACGATCGGAAATTCCAACAAGAAAACCGTGGATTTTTTTTCCGACAGAATTTTGGCTCAAACTTGTGTCGCATACACACAGTCACACAGAATTTCGACCACCAAGAACGCGGTGACATATAACACTACAACAAGCCGAGAAAAATTAAGTTCAATGATTCCGAACATGTGTGTTTTTTTGTGCGTCGGAATTGCATACAGACGATCAGAATTTCCGACAAGAACTTTTCCCGTCTGAAAAATTGAGAACCAGCTCTCAAATTTTTGCTGTCGGAAATTCCGACAGAATAAGTCAGATGGAGCATAGAACTTTTCTTGTCGGAAATTCCAACTGTGTGTACGCGGCATTACTCTGTTTATTTACTTGTTCATGGTCAGTTAACAAACAAAAAGCATCTTTAGAATGAGGATGGCAATATTCTATTTCTCATGGAAAAGGTTAACTTTTTTTCTTTCAATATAAAGTTATGCCTAGTACACAACAATGTTCAATAAACACTGTCTGGCAGGTCAGCCGGAAACCAGCAGCCGACTGACTCCCGATTAACACTCTCAGCCGATGCCTGAAAGCGCTGATCAGAGTGTTTTTGGCGGGGGTGGCATCCCTGCATCCCCCTGTTAGAACACAACAGCTCAGTGGGGGAGATCGTGGTACTAATGTCGGATTGTTAGTACATCAGCTCCAACCAGAGCGGTCAGTTTTTTTTTCATTCAACCTGCTGGGTTGAATGAAAAAAAAACTATTAGGGCCAGATTCACAAAGAGATACGACGGTGTATCTCCTGATACACCGTCGTATCTCTGACTTACACTGGCTTACACTGGTCCTACCTATGCGCCTGATTCATTGAATCAGTTACGCATAGATATGGCTAAGATCCGACAGGTGTAACTGTGTTACACCGTCGGATCTTATTTTCAATTTGAAAATGGCGCCGGGGGCGTTCCCGCTGATTTACGTTGAATAATATGTAAATCAGCGAGATACGCGAATTCACGAACGTACGCGGACCCGACGCAGTGTTGTTACGACGTTTCCTTAGCGGCTTTCCCGGCGTATACTTACCCCTGCTTCTATGAGGCGCAGCCAATGTTAAGTATAGCTGTCGTTCCCGCGTCAATTTTTTTTTTTTTACGTCGTTTGCGTAAGTCGTCCTCGAATACGGATGGACGTCGTTTACGTAAGAGTCGAAACCACTGACGTCCTAGCGACGTCAGTGGGAGCAATGCACGCCGGGAAATTCCGCGGATGGCGCATGCTCATTTAAATCGGAGCGGGAACGCGCCTGATTTAAATAGTACACTCCCCCTAGCCGCGGAATTTGAATTCCGCTGGGGGATTTACGATCCGCCGCCGCAAGTTTGGAGGTAAGTGGTTTGTGAATTACCCACTTGCCTTGCAAACTTGCGGGAGCGGATCTTAAATCAGGTAGATCGAGCGGATCTAAAGATCCGCTGATCTATGTGAATCTGGCCCTTAGTGTGTACCAGATTTTAGGGTGCATTTTTTTCATTGTAATGTTCTGATATAGTGTTCTTTGTCTTCATCATCTTGCTCTTTAATTCCACAGGGTTCATGTGATGAGTGGATAGAAACGTGCCAACTGCTTCTTTCAAAAGTCGCAGATAACAAAGCCCCTTCTGAGATATCACAACATCCACACACCAGAGAAAACAAGGTAAAATATCTGATATCTGAGTGCCAACGTGAATAAGGATTGTGTGCAGTAAGGAAATATTTTTACTAGATTGATTTGGTTTTTCAAGAAGCTAATACTTCATGTGTTCCAAAATTCATTCACAAATAGATTTGCCCATTCTACTTAAAGAATAGGTAAACTCAACGTTTCATATTCCTGATATGTGCATGCTGTACCATGTACTTGTATGAAAAAGTATCCTGTTCTCTTTGTATTGCTTCCTTTGTGTGAAATCACTGGTTGTCCTGACAGTCCCTCTTCTTTACTATTAAAAACTGGCCACACTAGGCATAAGAACACAGCCTGGCAGTTCTCTAGCTATGCTCTGAACTCAGTGTGCTTTCCTCCAATGATCAGATTTGTCCTGGCACACCCTTTTACTGAGCAGTTCAGTGTGCTGCTGCTTCTCCTCCCCCAGCTCAAAACCTTAATGTTGCTGCAGTCCTCTCTCACTATCAGATAGAGGTCATAAATATAAAGACAGGGAGAGCGATCACAGTGTATCTCAGATGAAATACCACACAAGGCAAACTCCACACATTGTATTACACTTACTTGTTAAAAAGGGAGCATGGATAAAACTCCACGAACACAGAGTTCGTAAGCCCCTCTGTATAGGTTCCTTACTGTTTCCAGATCCTAAGTAAGTTAAGTACTCGATGAATGATATAGGGATAAGAAGGGAGGCATACATCACATAATCCCGTTTAAAACATTTAATAAAACCATAAAACAAACAATGAAACTCACATTTAGCAGATAACCGTCATGTACTGCATCCATGAGGGCCGAGCTCATCCTCCTGTGGTTAGGATGTTGGTATACCTAATGCTCCAATCCCTACGTGTATTGTCACGTCACGTGACTTTATCAGGGGAACAATGACGTGACGATACGCGTAGGGATTGGAGCATTAGGTATACCAACATCCTAACCACAGGAGGACAAGCTCGGCTCTCGTGGATACAGTACATGACTATTATCTGCTAAATCTGAGTTTCATTGTTTTATGGTTTTATTAAACGTTTTAAACGGGATTATGCAATGTATGCCTCCCTTCTTATCCCTATATCATTCATTGAGTACTTTACTTACTGAAGATCTGGCAACAGTAAGGGGCCTATACAGAGCCATACACATACAGAGGGCTTACAAACTCTGTGTTCGTGGAGTTTTATCCATGCTCCCTTTTTAACAAGTGAGTGTAATACCGTATGTGTGGAGTTTTCCTAGTGTGCATTTCATCTGAGATACACTATGATCGCTCTACCTGTCTCTATATTTATGATCTCTATCTGGTACTGAGAGGACTGCAGCAACATTAAGGAGACCGTTATACCGAGGGAAACAGCATCTCTAGTGATTTTTGTGATATGCGAATGCTGTTTACCTAACAGCAGTGAGGTGATCTGCTTGCAGACACAGAGGTGTATCACTGAAGAACCCTGTAGCACCAAGTGTGTGTCTTGGTATTTTATTTGGTGGTGGGAATCACTATCCACATGAACTTTTTTCAATACAGCACTATTTTACTTGGACTATTCAGCCTACTGGACCCTATCACTGTTATTTTCAGGTTTACCATGTGCACTGTATGATATTTATTTGTTATATGCATTGGATGGTTTCTGTATGTACTGGCCATACCTTTACACCTGGCTTATAGGTGTGAATGTCAGTGTATTGTATTATTTGCCACTAATTTGATTTTTTACTGAGTGTGTTATCAGTCACATTCTTTCCACCTCTCCAATCCCTTACACAGCGCAGACACCATTTTTCTTTTGTAATATCACCTGTTTTATTTAGAATTAGATTCTCAGGTGTCTTTGCAGCAGTGCCCCCTAGAGTTAGATTGTTTTAGACAGCACGGGAGTTCTTTCTATTTACCAGTTCTCCTCTTATTGCCTCAAAGAAGGGTGGAACTGAGGAGAGTGGGTGTGAAGTAAATTCAAGGTTGTACACAAGGTAGTCCCATTAACATAGGACAGGTATTGTAAGAATATTAAAGGAGTTGTAAAGGAAAACATTTTTTTGCCTAAAATTAATGTCTGCAAGGTAGACAGACAGAATAGTGTAATGATTCTGTTAAAAAACTAGTAAATACCTATTAAATTCCTTCATCTATATCACCTCCGGCGTTCTAGTTTCTGTTCTCTCATTCACTTCCTGGTTTGCGGCGCTCGTTCATGCAAGAACTACATTTCCCCAGTATGAATTGCGGCACGCCCAGTAATTCACACCTCCTTGAAGTCTCTAACACGTAGAGCGTCCTGCCGCACAGATGTAGTTACCAGGAGGGGGCGAGCACGTCACTGACCACCGCAGTAAAGCCTCCCTTCACGGTGGTGAGTAACAATCACACAAGCAGGAAGTGAACAGAGAAGAAATAGAGCAATTTCTGAGCAAAAACGAACAATGAGGGAGTGAAAAGAGGAATGTCTGCAGGTAAAGGATGCTTATTATGAAAAAAAAAAAATTCATTTACAACCCCTTTAATTCAGACTATGAAAAAGATCCATGCACCTGGGGAATCCAAACGGGAAGGTACTGCAAAGGTAAACATATTGAAAGCATCAACTCGGGAGAGGGGAAGCACAGAAACATCCTGGAAAGTCACTCCAGATCACTACAACCCCCATAAGTTAACTGGACCATGCCAACCACGCTAAGCCCTGCATTCAGAAGAACGTTCGGAAATGTTTAAATTTATGGGCAACAGGAAGTGTATAGGGGGTTGTAGTGTCATTTTCACAACCAGCATAAAGAAGAAGCAGACCTGAGCCCCAAGTCGAGTGCGATTCTCACCGCATCGTGGTAAGCCAGTCATCAGCATCCGCAGGACTGTCGAAGAAGTACCCATCATGCTGGACTCGAAGGCGGCTGCATTAGAGCATGCTGTACTTCTCGGAGCCTTCTGCGCACATCATTGAAGATTTTCCTCTTTTGCTGCAATTCGTCTGAGAAATCTGGGAAAAGTAGAATGGAGGCATTACCATATTGAAATGTATGTTGTTTGCAGGCTTCCAAAAGGATCCTGTCCTTATCTCGGTAGTTGAGAAAGAAGGGCAAAAAGAGTCTAGGATTAGTCCCTAGAATGACTCGACCCGTGGGCACTTTCAACCACATATGTGGGGTGAACTTCTGTGAGGTCTAGGAGGTTCTTGAAAAACTGCTCAACAAATTCTGCCAGACGATCACCTTCTCCTTCAGTGAGACCTGGGACTTGAATATTATTGCGCCATGACCTGTTCTCAGCGTCATCTGACTTGGCAACAAGGGCCTGCACTGTGCATTGTAAATCTGCTATGGTGGTTGCGTGAGTGGTGGTTAGATCCTCAGTGGCCAATATTCTGGTCAGCCTTCCCCTTATTTTGTCGAGATCATTCCGCATAAGGTTACAATTCAGTAAGACAATCTATGCACACAAGCATGGAGGTTTTGCTTTGCTTAATTGCTGCTAGGATCGCTGCCGTATTATCCTCAGCCGGTGGGGGCGGTGTTCTGACAAATTCTCCAACCCATCAAAAACTCCAACCATGTCACTTCCTGTTTATCTAAATGATCAGTAATTGGATATTTTGACGAATTGCACACAGCACTGGCGACCAAATACAGTTCAGTACAGGAAAATATTGCTTCTGCCTCAGGGACGGACATTTTGTTGGCTAGTATCGGTGCTGTGTAACAATATCCGCTCATAATATCGTGAAACGGACTGTATTATACTGTTGTCGGTGTTGTGTCCAAACAGCAATTTGTCAAAATCTCTGATTACTGATGGTTTAAATAAACCGGAAGTGACGTGGTTGAAATTTTTGATTGGTTGGAAAATTTGACAGAACACCAGTGTTGCTTCCGCTGGGGTCTCCCCGGATTCCATTTCCAGCTCAGCCAGCAATGTCTGGAGCTTGCCGTCCATAATTGCATCAGGCCGCGTGGATGGAGTCTGCCGCGGCTGATTGGGTGTGGCAGATTTTGTGGACCCGCTCTTTGAGGGCATCTGCAGGAAGGCCATGCAGCTAGGAAGACCCTTATGTAGGGGAGGGTCCTCACCAGGATGGATGCTGTGCAGGGTGCACAGGAGACAGTGAAGATGGTGGTAGACTATAAAGACCCAACTATTGGCAGCTGAGGCAGATTTTCAAAGTCAGCTGTCAAGACAACACCCACAATCAGGCTAGAGGGCAGATGAAATGTTTGGGCCACTGGATAGGTGTTGCGGCAAGATGTCAGCGACCAGATTAAACCAGTAATCACTTGGGCAGACTCAGAAATACAGAGCAGGACCGGAGCAGGGGATACTGATATACTATCTGTGCAAGCAGCAATGCTCTCTGAGCCAGCAGGTGTAAGGATGGTGCTGGATTGAGGCACAAAAGACCGGTGGGCCACTATTGAGTGGAGCTGATGGCAGTCAGGTTAATCCAGCAGGCAGGCTGAAAAATATAGGTAGTGACCTGAGCAGGGGATGCAGATGTACAGTCTGTGCAAGCAAGATCACTCCCCGGGCCAGCAGGAGTAAGGATGGTGCTGGATTGAGGCCTGCAAGATGATGACGGGCCGCGATTGGGGGGAGCCGGCAATGGCCGGATTTATTCAGTGATCAGTGCTAAAAAAATATGCACTGTCACTGTACTAATGACACTTGCAGGGAAGAGGTTAACGTCAGGGGTGATGAAAGGGTTAAATGTTAAATGTTTTCCTAGGGAGTGCTTGTTAACTGTGTGGGGGGTGCTTTAACTGTGGGAAGGCAAAGATCCGTTTTTCCTGCCTAGCATAGGATCTCTGTTTTCCCTAATAACAGACTGGCAAGACCCGCTTATTGGCTCCCGCTGTGTGCAATCACAGGGGCAGTGGGCCGCAAGCGGACCCGGAAAGTGCAGAATCGCGTACCTGTACGTGATTCTGCACAGAGGAGCCGCCGCCCCGCAGTATATGTACGTGGGGTGGTCGGCAAGAGATTAAGCAATATATGACAAATTTCTAACTAAACCAAACTTTTTATATAAAGTCATTCATCAAAAAACATTCCTTTTAAAGCACAAAATAAATCCAACATAATGTATTTATTTATTTTTATGTAAAAAATGAAAATACAGTGTATTTAAAGGTTTTCCACTATGCCTTCTATAATCTTGATATGTTTGTGAAACACCACCATTGTGCCACAACAGATGTACTCTCACCTTTCGAGATGGACCTCACCATAAATAGGAGGTCAAAGAGCGCTATTTGACGTATATATAATTTCAGTGGCTCCCACCTCTCTCTATACATGACTCCAATGCAGGCCATTCCATAGGTAAAAAGAAAGCTCCATAGTGTAAAACCATGTATACCTTATATTCAACAAGTTAAAAATGCACTCACAATATGATACATAGTTACATAGTTAGTCAGGTTGAAAAAAGACCAAGTCCATCCAGTTCAACCACAAAAAACAAAAAAAACAAAATAAAAAAACACAGCAAAATCATATACACCCAACTCCATACCCACAGTTGATCCAGAGGAAGGCAAAAAAAAACAGCGGAGCATGATCCAATTTGCTACAGCAGGGGAAAAAATTCCTTCCTGATCCCCCGAGAGGCAATCGGATTTACCCTGGATCAACTATACCTACAAATCTTAGTACTCAGTTATATTCTGTACATTTAGGAAAGAATCCAGACCTTTCTTAAAGCAATCTACTGAGCTGGCCAGAACCACCTCTGGAGGGAGTCTGTTCCACATTTTCACAGCTCTTACTGTGAAAAAACCTTTCCGTATTTGGAGGTGAAATCTCTTTTCCTCTAGACGTAAAGAGTGCCCCCTTGTCCTCAGTGATGACCGTAAAGTGAATAACTCAACACCAAGTTCACTGTATGGACCTCTTATATATTTGTACATGTTGATCATATCCCCCCTTATTCTCCTCTTCTCAAGAGTGAATAAATTCAGTTCCTCTAATCTTTCCTCATAGCTGAGCTCCTCCATTCCTCTTATCAGTTTGGTTGCTCTTCTCTGCACTTTCTCCAGTTCTCCTATATCCTTTTTGAGAACTGGGGCCCAAAACTGAACTGCATATTCCAGATGAGGTCTTACTAATGATTTGTACAGGGGCAAAATTATATCTCTGTCTCTGGAGTCCATACCTCTCTTAATACAAGAAAGGACTTTGCTCGCTTTGGAAACCGCAGCTTGGCATTGCATGCCATTATTGAGCTTATGATCAACTAAAACCCCCAGATCCTTCTCCACTACAGATCCCCCCAGTTGTACTCCCCCTAGTATGTATGATGCATGCATATTCTTAGCCCCCAAGTGCATAACTTTACATTTATCTACATTAAACCTCATCTGCCACTCAGTCGCCCAATCAGACAGAGCATTGAGGTCGGCTTGTAAATTGGAGACATCCTGTAAGGACGTTATTCCACTGCATAGCTTGGTGTCATCTGCAAAGACAGAAATGTTACTTTTGATCTCAGACCCAATATCATTTATAAATATATTGAAAAGTAAGGGTCCCAGCACTGAACCTTGGGGTACACCACTGATAACCTTGGACCATTCAGAGTAAGAATCATTAACCACGACTCTCTGAATTCTGTCTTTCAGCCAGTTTTCTATCCATTTACAAACTGATATATCCAATCCTGTAGACCTTACCTTACACATGAGCCGTGTGTGCGGAACTGTATCGAACGCTTTTGCAAAATCCAAATATATCACGTCCACAGCCACTCCTCTGTCCAGGGTTTTACTTACCTCTTCATAAAAGGAAATCAGGTTTGTCTGACAACTTCTGTCTTTCATGAATCCATGTTGTCTGCTGCTTAAATAGTTTTTTTCCAGCAAGAACTCATCCATGTGGTCTTTTATTAAACGTTCCAGTATCTTCCCAACTATAGAAGTTAAACTAACAGGTCTATAGTTACTTGGTAAAGACTTTGTTCCCTTTTTAAATATGGGCACCACATTGGCCCTGCGCCAATCCAGTGGTACTATTCCTGTCTTTAATGAGTCCCTAAATATTAGATACAGTGGCTTTGAAATGACAGAGCTCAACTCACCTAGGATCCGTGGATGGATGCCATCAGGTCCAGGTGCTTTATCCACCTTTATTCTGTCTAAATATTTCTGGACCATATCACTTTTGAGCCATTGTGGATTTGGGGCTGTGTCACTCCCACCCCCATTTTGGACATGAGCTCCCCCATGCTCCATTGTATACACAGAGCTGAAGAAAACATTTAATAAATTTGCCTTCTCTTTGTCCCCAGTCACCCACTCTAGATTATTTTGTAAGGGGCCTACATGCTCAGACTTCACCTTTTTACTATTAATATATTTAAAGAATTTTTTGGGGTTTGTCCTACTATCTTTTGCAATCTGTCGTTCGTTTTGAATTTTTGCATCCTTGATTTCCTTTTTGCATATCCTGTTATATTCTTTGTAACATTTAAGCAACACTAGTGTTCCTTCATTTTTATATTTTTTAAAAGCTACTTTCTTATTGTTTATAGCTTTTTTAACTTTGACCGTGAGCCACATAGGTTTTATTTTTAGCCTTTTAAACTTATTGCCCATGGGAAGATACTTTGCAGTGAGGTTCCACACAGTCTTTTTGAAGAATTCCCATTTTTGTTCTGTGTTCATCTGTGCCAATAGTCCCTCCCAGTCCAAGTCCTGGAGAGCAGCCCTCATCCTTGGAAAATTTGCTCTCTTAAAATTGAGTGTTTTAATATGTCCTGTATGTATTTCTTGCTTATAGTTAACATTAAATGAAATCATGTTATGATCACTGCTACCCAGGTGTTCCTGCAATAGGTTTTTAAATTTTTGTCCTTTAACTGTCCCAGAAGTGCCATTAATCCAGTCAATTTCTGGGTAGTTAAAATCCCCCATTATTATCACCGTCCCAGACCTTGCAGCCCTTTCCATCTGTGCAAGGAGCTGAGTCTCCACCTCCTCATTAACATTGGGTGGTTTATAACAAACTCCAATGATTAATTTTGAACTACGCACATCTGTATGCAGTTCCACCCATAATGCTTCAGCCTCATCACACTCTCCATCAACCAGGTTCTCTTTCACGCTTGCTTTGAGGTCACTTCTCACATAGAGACAGACCCCTCCACCTTTCCTTTTTACCCTGTCTTTCTGAAAGAGAGCATAGCCAGGAATATTAATAGCCCAGTCATGTGAGGATTGAAGCCAAGTTTCAGCAATACCGATTACATCATAGCTCTCCTCATGCACCAGAGCTTCCAGCTCACCTGTTTTGCTTGGCAGACTTCTGGCATTGGTGAACAAACACTTAAATGTATTGTTACATTTTTCTCTGGTGTTTTTGATATAATTTATAGTAGTACAAATGGCACTATTATTTCCAATGGCTGTTTGCAACATGGGAACTTTCTTGTCACCTGCCATAACCCTCCCCCCATCTATCCCCATTCCACTCTCCATTAATGTCTGATCACTAACTGACCTGTCTGCTCGATGTAATTCTAATTCACCCTCCCCCCTCAATCCTAGTTTAAATACTCCTCCAGCATTCCCATAAACCTCTCCCCCAGCACAGCAGACCCCCTTCCATTCAAGTGCAAACCGTCTTTAGCATATAGGCTGCACCCCAATGAAAAGTCAGCCCAGTGCTCTAGAAACCCAAATCCCTCCTTCCTACACCAGGTCTTTAGCCATGCATTCAGCTCTCTAATCTCCCCCTGCCTTTCCTGTGTTGCGCATGGCACAGGCAATATTTCAGAGAATATCACCTTGGAGGTCCTTCCCTTCATCTTGCAGCCTAGTTCTTTAAATTGATTCTTAAGGAGCCTCCACCTTCCATGTATACTGTCATTGGTTCCAACATGGACCAAGACAGCTGGGTCATGCCCAGCCCCTCCCAGTAATTTATCCACCCGGTCCACCACATGCCGAACCCTGGCACCAGGGAGACAGCAAACCATTCGGTTGAAGCGATCCTGGCGACAAATTATTCTATCAGTCCTTCTGATTATAGAATCCCCTATTACCACCAACTGTCTAGGCCTACCTGCACTCCCCTCCCCACCTCTACTAGATGGGTTGCTCTCCCGGCTGTTAGGGGTAGCAGTAACATCTAGGGCTGCCACCTCTGTGTTTGCCACCTCCACATCATCACCCAACTTGGCAAATTTGTTTTGATGCACAAATACAGGACTGGCCTTCCCTTTCTTCACGCCCCTTCCACTCCCTCTAACTGCATTAACCCATCTCCCTATCTGATAATCCTGCCTTTCCCCTCCACCCTCCACATCAACCTTACTGACCACTTGCTCAGCGAGCAGAGAACCCTTTTCAAGGTTGTCATTTCTACCCAGTGTTGCAACTTGCTCCTCCAGATCTCTAATACGAGCTTCCAGAAGGGCAACCTGTTCACATCTGTCACAGCGGTATCCATCTTGAAGCTGTTGCACCAATTTTGCATACATGTGACACACTGTGCACTGAGCAAAACCTTCAACCCTGCTAGCACTCATTTCCCAGTTACAATATAATTACTTGTATGAAGATTAAGATAATACTTACAGTTTTAGAAGACTCCTGTCTTAACTCTTGTTTTAAACTCCTGGTTTTTAACTCATCCACTTGTAATCAAAAATTCCACTTCTGATCAGAAATTCCACACCAGATCTTAGCAAGGAGCCAGCTCTTATGGAGTTTTTACAGACACTTATATACTCACCTGTTAACAATTAGACACTCCCCTGTTAACAATTAAACACTCCCCTTAATTAGCAGAAAGGAAAAAAAAAGCTGTTTAAAAAGTGTCAGAGAAAAAAAAGACAAACAATTGAACACTTGCAGCAGAAACAGTTAAAAGCAGCTAAAAGCAAATCCTGGTTATTAACTCTTCCTCTTGTAATCAAAAATTCCACTTCTGATCAGAAATTCCACCATGATGGGAGATTTTTAATTTATTGTTTTGCTTTGAAGGGCTGTTTTTTGATGAATGAGATTTTCTTTATTTAAATATTGAAAGATTATACTGATTCACTTATCACTTGCTGTATATGGTTTCAAAACGCATGACATTATATTTTTTATTTAAAGTTTGGTTTAGTCATAAGTTTGTCATATATTGCTTAAAGGGAGCGCTGCACTCGTTGATTCAATGCCAATGCAAGGTGTGTCAAAACGGCTGCATGTGGTCTTCATTGGGAAATCATCTGACAGGAGTAGCATATCCTCAATGTGTGCAGAGTACATGGGCGTCAAGGGGGATGAGGGATACTACACACATTGAGGATCATCTTTGTTGCCATTGGCTGCTAGGACCACTGGCATCCTCGTACCCAATGACCAGCTTTCCTAGCATGCACAGCAAGACAAAACTTCCTCTGTGCAGAGCTGCTCCACCCTCTGACTCCGGCTCCTGCATTATGGATTCTAGGGTTCCTATCTTGTAAGGTAAAAAGATTGTGATCTACAGGTGGACTGCTGATCTAAGGTGGGATGTTGATCTGATGGAAGATTCTGATTTAAAAGGGAACTCCAGATTTAAGGGGGAATTTCATCTAAGGAGACTGTGATTTAAAAGGGACTCTTGATCAAGGAGGGGACTCTGGTCTAAATATGAATTATTATCTAAGGTAGGCCTCTGATCTAGGAGAGGTTTCTGATCTAAAGGGGGGGCTCTGATCTAAAAGAGGACTTTAATCTAAAGTGGAAATCTGATCATGGGGGTTTTCTAATCTAAAGGGTGAACTCTCATCTGAAGGAAGACTGATCTACAAGGGCATTCTGAAATAAGGGGGGACTCCTGATCTAACTGGAGATTCTAATTAAAGAGGGGGACTCGTGATCTAAGGGGGACTCTGATTATAAATGTAAACACTTACATTAAACAGGACTCCTGGTGTAAACGGGGGGTTGTAAAGGTTGCAAAGTTGAGTGTTGAAAATGTCTGTTTTAGCTAACCATGCCCCTTTAAGACCCTCCCACTGTTAGCACAATTTGGCCCTACCGAACATTCTGTGCAGTTTTAATACTGAATGTTGTTGGTATAGGAATGTGTTAAATTATATACACATGTGGGTGTCTGCAGTGTGGCATGGATCTCCCTTGTTGCAGGTCCACACTGGGCATAACTTGCGTTCTTGCACACATTTCCAATGCCCCTGTGTGACAGGATGACAACACATGGGAACAAATATCAGTGTTGTCACCTTATAAAAGGAAGTGCTTGAGCAAGGACCCTAATAGCAGGATCATTTTTTGAATATATTAACTCTTCAAGCACACAGAAGCAAAACCTGTCTTATTCCATCAAGATGTGCAATACTTTATTAAATAAGGCAGTTAATCAGCCAAGCAAATTATAGCAATTAAGCTATTAAGCTTACATTTTAGTGAATTTATCGGCAAAATATTTATGACACTATGACAAGCATTCTAACTTTATGGGCTGTTAATATTTCCAGGATGTGAGCCTGATGTCTAGCAGAAAGGAAATATCACAGAAAGTGCCAGAAAATACAGATAATGAGGGACTTACAGAAGAACCCCTTCAGGGAGGAACACATACAGTAACTCCTGAGGTATCACACAATAATTCATGGTTTATAGAAAAAGGGGTTTGTGGGACTTTAGATGAGGCACATGACACGTGGTTTGGAGAAACTTTTAAGATGTTTTATTTGCATGAAAACATAGTATAACTTATTGCATGTGATACATGATTATATGTAGGTAATTTCATCTATATACAAGACAATAGTATAGACACATTCCTATACAGTGTATATCTATCTATCTCATATATATATATATATTTATATTGCATAGATGGATCATAGTGGAAGTTGAACTATATATTAGAGATATAATGGCATCTAGTAGGCTTGATGTGTTTCGTGAGCAATTTCCATTCATCAGGAGCAGACGCATAGCATATCTGCTGTACAGGACGCCAGGGTTGGGTCCTGGATGGACACTATGTAGCGCCAATTTTTGGAGTCTGGTCCCTTTAAGGCAGTGGTGTAGGGTTCAGGAGGTCACCCAGAGGGGGTGAGAAATTCCGGCAAATTAAAAGTTGATCCAGAGAGGAAGGGCTTACAGTCCTCTCTGTCCTTCTTAATGTCATTTGGGGATCTGGAATTTCGGAGGCTCTAAAGCGACATTTGGGAGGGAAAGGGCCTCCCCTTCTGACCCCTGGCTTTCAGGCACACAGGGGGTTAAGAACTCCAACGAAAATCAGCTAAAAGGACAGGAAGTGCTGATAGAGGGTGTAGAGGTGTATGGGAGTGAACCTGTCTGCAGAAGCTGTGCACTGCTGAGAAGGACTGAAAGTTCTGCCTAAACTGTATGTGCCTTTGTTTTGCTTTATTTGCTGTGCTGAAGGAAAAACAGACTTTTTCATTTATGCTGGAGACAAGCAGGACTTTTGCTTTGATGATTTTCCCTGTGTGCTGAAGAAATCGTTGTTTTGTTTGGTTTGATCAGAAATAAAAACCCTTTTTTGTTCACTACTACGGTTTAAGCACTTAATCTCGCAGAGCTAAAGTACGCCCAAAGTTCACACTGCAAAAAATTAAAAGTACCAATATGATATAATATTTTGCCCAGATGGAAAGAAAAAGATAGGGGCAGGGGGAAACAAGAAATATCTCCCTTAAATACTTACATATTGGTTGCTGTAAAATAGGATCCTTCATTCACTGTGCGATGCACTCTCCTGTTAGGTAGCGATGGGTGTTGGTTATACTCACTGATCATACTGGTTATACTTACTGAATATATTGGCACCAATTACACATGATAGTTTTTATATGATTTATTTACTTTGGAGATATAATTGGAGGCACTTCCCTACATCATTGTTAATTACTATTGGAGATTCCTTCTCTTCCCTGGGTTGTGTCTGTGCGCTCTCCCCACAGCTCCTGGGATAGACTTGCTTCACAAACCTTGATTTGACTAAAAAGATTCTCCATACCACGCGTCCTGTGTCTCATCTAAAGTCCCACAAACCCCTTTTTCTTTAATCTCTGATTTAGGGATGGAGGTGCATGCATTTATGCCCTTTTATTTAAAGTCCCAATACCCTTCTGTTTTTATATGTTAATAATTCATGGTGGTCATTAAATACAGTGGAACCTTGGATTACGAGCATAATCCGTTCCTGGAGAATGCTTGTAATCCAAAGTACTCGCATATCAAAGCGAGTTTCCCCATAGAAGTCAATGGAAACAAAAATTATTTGTTTCGCATTGACTTCAATGGCATGCAATACCGCATGCGGCCAGGGGTGGGGGCGCTGAAGAGCCTTGGAAATGGCCGGAAAGGCCAGAGGACACCTCGGCTGACCTCAAAAAGGCTTGGGAACTGAGTATTTTCGTGTCTTTCCGAGCATTACTAAACGTTCATTCAGCTCCGGCGCCCCCCCACCTCAGGCCAAACTCGGTACTGCATACACCGATTTGGCCTGAATCCTGCTAGTTTTGCGGGACAACGCTTGCAAACTGAGTTAGGATATTTAAACTACAGTGCTCGTATTGCGCAATGCTCCTTAACCACGTTACTCGCAATCCAAGGTTCCACTGTATAGTAAAATGAATGATATGCTAAAAAAATAAAATGTATATCAACTTACGGTCAAAAAAATCAAATTAAAGAAAAATCTCACATGTAGCTACAGTAATTTGTAAGGTTTTATTTGGTTGTGAAACAAATCTATGAATGTTGTTTCAGGTCATTTATTGCAACTCCGTAATTTCTTGTAAAAGACTATGGCCCGGATTCACAAAGCACTTACGCCGACGTATCTCGAGATACGGCGCGTAAGTGTAACGTTGCGCCGTCGTATCTATGCGCCGTGCCCACAATCTGAGATACAGCTAAAAATAGGCTTCCTACGACCGACGTAACTTGCCTACGCCTTTGTATCGTGGGCGCATATTTACGCTGGGCGCATTTGCCGCTCCTATTGATTTTCTATGCACATATGCAAATGAGGGAGATACGCCGATTCACGAACGTACTTGCGCCCGGCGCATAATATACACGGTTTGCGTAAGTCGTACGTCCGGCGTAAAGTTATTCCCCATATATGAGGTGCAACCCATGCAAAGGTATGGACCAGGGAACTCAAGCCGTCGTATTTTACGTCGTTTACATTGTACATGAATATGGCTGGGCGTAGGTTACGTTCATGCCATAGGCAGCGATCCGTCGTATCTTAGGCATTCGTTCCGACGTGATTCTGAGCATCCGCACTGGGATGCGTCCACGGGACGGCGCATGCGCCGTTCATTATTCGTATCTGTCTGGCGCTCGGCCCATCATTTGCATGGGGTCACGCCTCATTAGCATGGCTCATGCCCACTTCCACCTACCCCGGATTACCCTGGGGAAACCCAGCGCAGTTTGGGAGGCAGGTGCTTTGTGAATTCTGTGCTTGCCTCTCTGCGCTGCGTCGGCGTAGCATATATCAGATACGCTACGGCGGCATAAATATGCGCCAATGTATGTGAATCCAGGCCTATGTCTTTAGTGTTGGAAAGCAGACTTCTAATACACATTATGCAGCAGATCAAATGATTTTATCTAACAAGATGAGTTTTTTCTGTGTTGCAACACTCTATTTTATACAATTAGTAATTTGGCTTCCTGTCACCCCAGGCTAGCATCATGGGTAAACATACCTAGCAACACATTTGATTTTGAAGACATAAATCCTACTTATATCACCACTGAAACATGCATTTTAGTGAATTTAAAGCGGTAGTAAATTCAGCCAGCACCTATTGGGAAAAGCATAAGGGCAGTAGGTTAGGTGATGATAATGCGCATCACTATATTATTTCCCGAAAAATCTTCTATTTTAAGTATTATTCACCTTATTTTTATTTCTGAATTTCTCTGCTGAAGCCTACGCCATCTTGGGACTCCTCTTCTAGCTTCTGCCCCCTCTCTATGAGGGCGGCTTTAATCTTGCGCATGCACAGTATGAATTGGGCAAGCCTGAAGTGACGTGGATTCGACATTCTGTCAGGTTTGAGATTTTGTCTAAACATTGGCAAGTGCTGTGCGATCTCTCGCTCTCTTGGCTTGTCCCGTGATCAGAGCCAATGTATGCTTGCAGCATTGCGATGCCACTGAAAGTGAAGGACATGGGGACGGCGTTCTATCAAACAGAGCGGGCATGCTGTGAATCATGGCTATAATGCGAATGCGCTGGTGATGTCATGAGATTGAAGATCGCTCATTTTTTGTGGAATGGTACAGGTTAGACAGATTGTAAAGACCGGTACATTGCTTATGAACTATTTCAAGGGATGAAAGTAGAAATCTTGAGTTTACTACCACTTTACATTTTCTGCAACCTGACTATAGGATAACTAAGATATTTCATTAGTAGCAGTGTGACTTTAGATTATTTAACTAGCTAAACTACAAAGCTGTTGGTTTGATAAACAAGGATACACTTTAGTGGTCACGCACATGTTAAGGTTTTATCATAAATCTATGTTAATATTGTAGGGTAGGACACCTGCTAAAGAACCCAGTCTTCAGAATGGAGGGACTTCAGAAAATTATGTGGTAAAGATAATTGGTTATGATGGAAATATTCACAAGAAGAGTTTGAGAGAAGATGAAATTCCTGTTGCTCATGAGGTTAGACCATCTTTCAAATATGTAGTGTTTATACCACTTTCTTACTTTCAGTAGTCTGATTACACATGTTTATCTTCAATAGAGTGCTTTACAGGCTAGCAGGCCAACCACCCCAAGATCTATGCAAGCTTTTCAATCCTTGACATCTCTTGAACAACTGGAGAAGAGACTTTTGTGAGTACATAAAATTCGTTTTTAATTTGTACACAAGCTTAGAGTATGCTCTGTCAGAAGGGTGATACAAAAGGAAAATAAATTGTTAAAATTAGGGCAGGGTGAAGGCATTAAAAATGTGCTTAACATTTTTTTTTTTTTAAATAAAGCAATGCGACACTGTTTAGTTAAAACGTTTAAAGCTGATCATCCGGTAAACTAAGCACCTAATTGAAATATACATATGGGAGCTGTACTGCAATTACTGTGTTTTAATGTCTGCCTGGATCACAGCTTTAAAAGATCTGTATCAGATGGTCGGATCAACTTATAATTTAAGTAAATGAAGGTCTCCACATAAAGGGCCAGGTACAGGAATCAGCATATCATCACAGATAGATGGCTTCCTCAGGGGTCCTATTAATGATTTATGCATAGAGTTGCAGACTACGTCTGCTGATTCTTGTACCTGGCCCTTTATGTGAAGACCTTCATTTACTTAAAGGGGTTGTAAAGGTACAATTTTTTTTTTCCTAAAAAATAGCTTCCTTTACCTAAGTGCAGTCCTCCTTCACTTACTTCATCCTTCGATTTTGCTTTTAAATGTCCTTATTTCTTCTGAGAAATCCTCACTTCCTGTTCTGCTGTCTGTAACTCCACACAGTAATGCAAGGCTTTCTCCCTGGTGTGGAGTGTCGTGCTCGCCCCCTCCCTTGGACTACAGGAGAGTCAGGGCACGCACTAACACATAGCTCCTTTCTCTATGTGCAACATAGAGAGCGTCCTGTCTCTCCTGTAGTTCAAGGGAGGGGGCGAGCACGACACTCCACACCAGGGAGAAAGCCTCGCATTACTGTAGTTACAGACAGAAAAACAGAAAGTGAGGTTTTCTCAGAAGAAATAAGGACATTTAAAAGAAAAATGGAAGGATGAGGTAAGTGAAGGAGGACTGCACTAAGGTAAAGGAAGCTATTTAGGAAACAAAAATTGTACCTTTACAACCCCTTTAAACAATAAGTTGTTCGGGGCATATGATATAGGTATTTTTGCACACAGAGCGCTAAATATAGCCAGTTAGGGAATGTAGGTTATTATGGTCTTTTCTGATGATCTGAAATAAACTTTGGCTTTGCTGGGGAACTGGGACCTATTGGCTCCGGCTGCTGTCAATCAAAGCTAGTAATGAGGGAGTGGGGCAGAGTCTCGCTGTCTGTGTCGATAAATGCAGTAGCAGGGCTTGGGAGCAAGCGAAGCAGCTTCCCATGGGGGCACTGGACAGAGAGGAGGGGCCAAAAGTGCCAGCGAGGGACCCGAGAAGAGGAGGTTCAGCAACTGCTCTGTGCAATTCAATTGCACAGAGCAGGTGAGTATAGGCATGTTTTTTTTTTTAACTTTATAATCACTTTAAACTTTACTACTGCTCACTGCTGCACGTGAGGTGGCCTTGCTATTGTTTATGCTGATCTGGACATAATCTGACGCCCAGTTCTGTTACCTACATTGTAAGCTAAATTGTGTTATTACCATTGTTAATCCATTTTATACTTGTAGGTTACCCACCATATTGGGTGACAATATATCAAAGTGTTTGTAACCCTAAAAAAAAAAAAAAAATCGATTCTGCTACTTTACAGCATGTTAAGTAGCACAGTACTTGTGCAGTGTCATTTGGCCCCCTGTATCACCTAAAAATACCTGGCTGATCCTGTCTGCCCCCCTGTTAACTGACCACGGTTTATCATGGCTGCTGAGCCCTGACACCGTGGCCAGTTTACGTGCCTCTGTCATCTGCTGCTCTCATCTGTCCATCTCTCCTCCCTCCCCTGCTAGTGACAGTGCCCATCCTCCCCTCCCACTGCTGAAATTACTTTGTAAAGTACATGAAATCCCTTGTGTTGGAAAACATCCTATGCGCCAGTGTCTGTGCTTTGTAAAAAATTTGCCCATTTCTACCTTATTTCACAGTGCCACTCAGTGCTCACGTGACTCCTCGCTGCTCTCCTCCTGACTGACATCAGCAGGGGATTCTCAGCCTCTCCCACTGTAGCCTTTAGATCGGGAGAGGGAGCAGCGAAGAGTCATGTGAGCTCTGCTATGAAATAAGGTTGAAATCAGCATATTTTTTACAAAGCACAGACACTGGAGCATAGGACGTTTTCTAACAGAGGGGATTGCATGTACTAAGTTTGCCTTTACTACCTGGTTTGTTGCCTGTTTTCTTTGATATAGCACTACTATTGGATACTCGATATATTACTTTCAGGTCGGGTTCACATATGTGTGGCCGTGGTTCCCAGCATGGGGTCTGCTGTGTTTCTGTTCACTGGTTCAGGTGTGAATCAGGTCAGAATTTTTGCCTGAATTGGCACCTAAACCAGACCTAAACACGCAAAGGACGCTTTTGGAATTCGAACAGTGGCTGCCCCAGACATGTGTGAACCACCTCCATTGAGAGCTGGTCACACTCGCATGTAATGCGAATTGGATGCACATATGTTAACCCGGCCTAAGCAATCCCTGTGATATTGTATATTTGTACACTCAATCTGGTGTGTCAGAGGCTGATCTTCTTGAGAAGGTCAAGGCAAATAACCATTTCTCCTTGCACTGGTTAATGAAACAAGACTACAATACTTGTTTTGCTCTACAAAATGCTTAATAGTTATATTACATACACTCTTTTTTCCCATAACAGACATGCAGAGATGAGATCTCAGGAAGCTGAAGAAAGATCTGAGAATCTGGATGAGCAATTAAAAGCAGCATTGCAGAGAATACAAGAGTTGGAAATCAAATTCCAAGAAGATGAAAAAGTAGAGGGTATGTAAAATATTTCTGCATATCTCACCTAAAAAGAAACATCCCCACTAAGTACATTTCCCAAAATATCTCTTGAAAATAACCACAATGCTACTTTCTCAACTCGCATTTCTGGACAACCTTGGAGAGAGCGCAGCTCTGCCTCTTCATTGGGAAACACATGCAGATCTTTAAAACCCATCCTCTTCCACCATGGCTTCAGTTATTGTGTTTCCTCTGCCATGGTGGAAGTGCATGCAATGTGGACCAGAAGGAGCTGCATTCTCTCCAAGGGGCGAGGGGTAAGCTTACCGGCTTGTTGTCTGCTTGGTGTGCAGAAGGCCATCCCAGCTCTTCCTAGTGAGGTAAGGTGCTCCGGAGTCCCCAGCTTCTCCCTGCTCAGTGGAGTTAAGGCTCTGCGGGAAAGCTGCGCTGTGTGCCCGGGATCCGCAGGCTGAGGTTCAGGTGACCGGGCGGCATGTTTACCGCGGTTGCGGTTTGTTTTTGCCGCATGTCGGTCCCGGGTCCTGTCGGACGGGTGACGTCACGTTCAGCGGCGCGGTCTCCTGTAGGGGCGGGGCGGTGCGTGGTCCACGCTGCCTGGAACGCAGAAGCCAGGGGGGCAGGTCTATAGAGCGGCCGTTTCCGGCCATCTTTGATGACATCAGGACCCGGGAAGTTTAAAAACTAGCGTGTAAAGAAACCTGCGCTGGGATATCTGAGGTTAAGAGGCTGCTGCCTTCCTGAAAAACTGTCCCCTAGAGGGCAGAAAGAATATAGAATGTGAAGGATTAGGAATGGTGGCGCTGCCTAAGTGTATTGCTACACTGTAAGGTCCCGATATGGGTCTACCTGGACCAAAGTGGTAAAAGTGTGCTCCACTTAGTGCGGTATTGACTGAACCGACTAAGGTCTATATTGGTAGGAGTCCCACAGAGTCGGAGGACTGAGGGAGCATGAGCTGAATGACCTACAGCTACACTTAGAGTGCTAGGGGAAGGGTGTACCTGGGTGTAAACCCAACAACTGTGCTCTGATAGTGTACTGCTGGTCAGTGAAATGTCTGGGCTAGTATACCTCTGTATTGTGGACACTAACACAGTATGCAGACATCAGTGAATAAACACACACAGATTGCAATAGGTGAGCCCTATGTTTCTCCGGCAAACATTGTATGTGTAAATGATCACTGTAAATAACTTAATAAGAAAACACAATATAGCAGTAGCTAGAAACAATTGCATAAATAACACATGCATAAATATTGTGTAGTTAACCAACAACACCAGACCACCCTGTGGTCTACACAGGACAATGCTGGATGGAAATATATGCGGATGGCTGGTAGCCTATGTAAGCCAATGGTATACAATGTCTATAAATATCCGAGAGGAGACAATATTGGGATGTGGAGATCTTGATGGAATCCAGTAAAGGGATCTGGATGGTGAAAGAGGGGTGCTCCTATAACACACTCCGACGTGCTCCCGGTGCTCCCCTCCAGGTTCCCCACTCACCAGAAAGAGGTCCCCTCTTGGGGTAAAAAAGGGTGATTATACTGCGCTGCCTAAAACACACTAATTAATAAGACCAGCTGCTCACACTGCTAACAAAGACACATTAGCTGGAACAAACAGAAACAAAATTGTGTAGCGCTATGGCAAATTAATATCTATAATGGTAGTTCCTCATGGGAACAATGGGAACATAAATAAAGTAACAAATGCAATAAAAAAGTTCTCGTGAAAGATAAAGTCCAATGGTTGTAAACACAAAGTCCATATATCTGTAGACACCACGTGCAAAATGAGGGAACTTGATTAGAATCCCATCGAGACAAATTGTGTAGTGAGTGATCACCGCCACCAGTGGTTGTAAATGGAGGCTTACCGAAGATGGTGGACCTGAAATGACGTACGTCAATCAAGTCATAACAAGCTTCAAGTACCAGACGGGGTACACAAAGTAGCAATCACCAAGAAACTTGCTAGAAGTAATCAATCAGTGTATGATCATAAATGGATAACCTTGGATCTTTGCAGCTCAGCAAGGGGTTAAATAGTTGAAAGAAAATGGAAAGAGAAGGGCCACATAGTGTAAACCGGTATAAAACTGGGTATTTATTGTAAAAAGATAGCAAGTGCACTCACATGTATCTGGATAAAACTCGCATATTCTATAGTATGAGGCGGCAGTGGAGGCGACCCCAAATTAAAAATACCCTGGCCGCTTAGACCCTTTGTCTCTTTCCTTTTCTGTATCCTGTATCCTCCTCTACATCCTCTCTTGGATTTAGGCCTTTTCCGCGAGGAGGGTGGTCCTCGCGAAAACCCTGTCCTCCATGGTGGTCCCTTTGATTATAATAATGAGGGGACTGTGCATAATCATCTCTCATACGATGTTGGTCGTATGAACGTTGATCTCTGAGAGGAGAGAATCTATTATGCACAGGGACTGAAGGAGTACTATAAGGATAATGGTAGTTCTCATGGCGTTCGCCATATGGAACTACAGGGGTACTTGTATGATGTCTCCCTTGCTCAGGATAATAAAAATAAGATCCAATATGTTGGGAGGTACCTCTAGAATGTCCCCTACCACCCTTCTTCCTCTTGGGGTAACAGGCACGTAATTTAGGCGTTCCTCTGTTCCAATTTTTCTCCTTCCTTCCGATGGATTTCAAACTTCCAGTGTCTCCACTCCTTAGCTGTGTCGATTCCTCAAAGGGAACAAAACCAGGGGCTCCAATGGTGTAATAACGTATGGCCAAAAAGTGTTGTCAAAAGTTCAAAAATATTTATTTAAAATAAACAATAAAACATAACCTGCAACGTATCTGGCTGCTGCAGCGGATGTAATAAGACCAAAGTCCACACGTGACTCCGATGCCAGAATGTGCAGGGAAAACTCTGAAGGTGTATGCAGGTAAAAAAATATTAAAAATATATAAAAGAAAGAAAACCAAAAAAGCGGGGCCGTTGTCTGCAATGTAGCAGCTCAAAAGGCTGCTAATAGCCGGCGTTAGGTGCCGTCACCTAGCTATTAAGCACGACAGCGTGTGCTGTCTGAGTGTTTGGCTTGCGTTCCAGCCGAACCACCCGACGTTACCCGGAAGTGACGTAGCACGTGACGCAGCCTGACGTACGTTTCGAATTGTGATTCGTCCTCGGAGGCTTGTCAGTGTCACGTCGGCTCATCGGATTTATGGGAGTCGCCGGACCGCTATGCTCCTCCCATCCCCAGCGGCTAAACCAATAATGTTATCCAAAGGGACGTCATTAGTATGGATGCAATGCTGGATATAGCCAAAGGCTATTAGGTCTGCGGTGCAGCGTGTCCCATAAACGTAGCTTGCTGAATATATCACAAACACAACATAATGACATAACTATCTAAAAACCGACTAACACAGCAGGTACCATACAGTTGAGATAAATTCATGCCTAACCCAGAGGGTCATAAGTGGGGTTATGTTTGTGTTATAAAGGTAGTAATGGGGGGTCATAATGATAGTAGTGTAGAAGAAGGGGGAAGGGAGTTCATCCAACGGAGACTTCCAGGCATCATTCTACTTGATCCTAAAATTATGAGTTACCGTGTTGTGCAGGAGTTCAAGTTTGGAGTGTGCAGAGGGACTTCCCAACAAAGTGTGGAAAAGTTGATAAGTTGTGTATAACTGTTGCCATAAGGCTAACAAGATACATGTGTATTCAGGGTAATCGTCACTAATAACAAAGTGACTAATGGACTCATATCAAAGTGTGAAAGGAAAATTGTGAAGTTGGTGTGACCATACATAAAATAAAATAAATATGTGAAAAATCCTAGTAATGGAAGCCATAAGTATAAAGCGGTGAGGTTGAATATAAATATACTTAATAAGTATGGCCAGATGGGGCTAAGTATTACCTCCATGTGACCACCTCTAAGATAGGTGTGGTAATTGCTGACTTGTAAAGTGCATGTCAGCCATACTCTGTGTGTGCACAAACCTAAAAAGTGATAATGGGGCATAGAAGCCCTACGTGGTAAGTATGTGCTTGGCCTAATGTCCCAGAAAGTGGGAACGGGCATTCCCATAAGTATGGGAAAATGTGGCCATTATGAACGTGAGCATATGGTGTATGCTACATGTGCAGGCAGTATTCTCTATAAAGGAAGGGTGAAACATTGTGGGTCATGAGAAATTGTGGATCATGAAAAAAGGGAAAGATGATAATGTCATGGATAAATGTCCCAGAGGACAGCTAGTGTCTCTACGATAACCCCAAAGGGCAGCTGCTTATTGTGGAAGATAAGGTAACAGCTATCACACATAGTTGTTATATATGGCGAGTATATAAATCGGTGCCCCAGAAGACAGCTGAGGGTTATGGGTTGGCTAGGAAACAATTTAGATCTATATCCACATTGAGCCCATGTGGCACCAACGATCCTAATCGGTAGATCCAGCTCGTTTCATTTTGCGAAACGGCTATTTCTTTATTTCCTCCCCTCCAGTTGTCTTTAATGCTATCTATACCATAAAATATAAGGCCTGAGGGGTCCTTATGATGGAATTGTTCAAAATGCCTGTACAGATGGTGTTTAGAGGACCCTTTCCTAATCAGGTTAATGTGTTCTCTTATCCTGATGCGCAACTCTCTAGTGGTTCTCCCTATATATTGAAGATGGCAAGGGCATTCGATGGCATATGTGACATGGGTGGTATTACATGTAATGAGGTTTCGGATCTTATATACTTTTTGGTCATTTCTAGATCTAAATTCGGTTTTTCTCCGGGGTTGGGGTTTACTGGTTCTGCATGCTAGGCATCTTTGACACTTGAAAAACCCTTTGAGGTCTGGGCATATCTCAACTGGTTTAGGGGGATTGATGACATTGTGTACAAGGTGATGTCTGAGCGTAGGTGCCTTCCTATAAATGAATGATGGTCTGTTGGGGAGGATTTTTGATAGTATGCAGTCCTCCTTCAGTATGGGCCAATACTTTTTAAGGATATGTTCGAATTCCTTATATTGGGAATTGTACCCTGTAATGAAAGAGCATTGGTTCCGGCCTTGGTTTACTGGTGTTTTCTGCTTAAGAAGGTCTTTGCGATCTCTTTGGAAAATTTGTGTTTGTAATATTTCCAGGCTTTCAGTTGCATATCCCTTTTCTTTGAATCTGCTGACAATGGTTTGGGCTTGCCTGTTATAGTCATCATCCGAGTAGCAGTTCCTTCTGAGCCTAAGCAGTTGTCCTTTCGGAATATTGGCCTTCCATTTCGGGTGGTGGCAGCTGTTCATAGGGATGTATCCATTCCTATCGGACTCCTTGAAGAATGTCCTGGTATGTAATTCTGTACCATTCTTATAAATTTCTAGGTCCAGATATTCAATCTTCTGTGTATTATACTTTCCAGTAAAGTCAAGGTTAAACCGGTTATTGTCAAGGTTCCCTAAGAATTCCTGTAAGGCCTCTACTGTTCCATCCCAGAGGATGAGGAGGTCGTCGATGTAACGACGATACATCTTAATCTCCTGATGGTTGCCATTATAGATGTATTCTTCCTCCCATACATTCATCAAAAGGTTGGCGACACTGGGGGCATAACATGCCCCCATTGCCACCCCCTTAGTCTGTACGTAGTACTCATTGTCATACCAAAAATGGTTGCACTCCATTGCCATTTTAAGTCCATCCAATATGAACTGTATCTGCTCTTGCCTGTATGTGGTCTTCTCATGCAGGGCTGTAGCTACCCCCATGATGCCATCCTCCTGTTTAATGCTCGTATACAGGGAACTGACATCTATGGTGACTAATATGAGGTCCTCTGCTCCCTCCACCTCCCTCAGCTCCTGTATCAATTGGAGGCTATCTCTAAGGTATGATTTACCTTGTTTGACCAGTGGCTGCAGGAAGGTGTCAAGGTACTCTCCTAATCTCGAAAAAATCGAGTTGATGCCGCTAATAATTGGTCTTCCAGGAGGTTTTGTCATATTCTTATGGACTTTGGGAGTATAGTATATCACTGGCGTTTTAGTGGAGTTGGAGATAAGGTATTCAGCCTCTTTTGCACTTAGTATTCCTTTGTCTTTCCCTTTTTTGATGAAGTTTGCAAGCTTCCTTTGGTATTTATGTTTGGGGTTACCATTCAGTTTCAGGTAGGTATTGGGTACTGATAAGAGATTCTTCTGTCCTGTTTGTTTATACCACGAATCTTTTTCCACATTCTCCTCTGTATTATTGGCAAAGTATTTCTTTAAATTGATTTTCCTTAAAAACTTCTGAAAGTCAATATATACCTCGAATTGATCCAGAGGTTTGTCAGGGGCATATTTGAGCCCAAGGTCCAGGATTTTGATCTCCTCTGTTGTTAGGGCTACCCCACTGAGGTTAAAGATCCCCTTTCCTAGTGGTGTCTTGGCCTTTTGCTTCTTCCCTCCCCTGCATCCTCTGGGCCGCTTTCTCTTTGTGGGTATCTCTGAGGGAGACCTCCTGGTTGTCCCGTCTGTCTGTTGTCACATGTTGGATCCCGTCGATCTGTTCGTTGTTCTCCTATCCAGGGTTCTCGGTGGTCCTCTTCTCTCCGGGCGTTTCCACGGGTAGCCCCTCGGTGGGATATACACCCAAACGATAACATCGAAGATGCAGCACTTATGGAAGAATGGTATTTGCTCTTCAACAAATGTGAAAACGAACTACTACATAAGATAATAGATAGAAGACGTTTTAAACTCAAAATAATTGAGGCAAGTATCGTTGAAATTAAGAGCCTACTGATACCTTTCGTAACTCAACAAGATTATAAAGACAAAATGCTTGAACTACAAGATATAATCAAGAAATATGATGGGGACATACAGGCAAAAAAACAGAAGAAATTCAAAAGGGACGTGATCGATTACAAGGAACTTAGGGTCTATAAATGGCAAGCCTCAATGGAAGACCCAAATGAAGACCTTGATGAGACCTTGATGGAAGCAAGCGGCATAGACCCAACACCCCCTAACCTGGAAGACCCCCCCCACTCCAGGTACCAACTCCTTACAGTCAATGAGTACACCTGGAAACAGGAATCGGGAGCCAGCAAACCAGGGATGGTACCAACAAAGATCGCGTAAAAAAGTTAGGTACCAACACAATAAGAGCCCAGGTAATAGAAGACGGACACCTAGTACCCACAATAGACACCCGTCACTATCTGATGAATACTCCGATGAGTATGAGGATAATCCAAGATATCCTCAGACAGAATACCGTCATAATGGGCAACAACAGAGGGGCAGAGGCACCCCCTCACACATGAGGGGGAGAGATAGTAGGGATTTTCGCAGGGGAGGGCCCAGAAACAGACCTCCGGGCCGAGGACAAGAAAGACCAACAAACCACAACCCAGGTTGGAGGGGGAATGGCAACCGAGGGGCTACCCGTGGAAACGCCCGGAGAGAAGAGGACCACCGAGAACCCTGGATAGGAGAACAACGAACAGATCGACGGGATCCAACATGGGACAACAGACAGACGGGACAACCAGGAGGTCTCCCTCAGAGATACCCACAAAGAGAAAGCGGCCCAGAGGATGCAGGGGAGGGAAGAAGCAAAAGGCCAAGACACCACTAGGAAAGGGGATCTTTAACCTCAGTGGGGTAGCCCTAACAACAGAGGAGATCAAAATCCTGGACCTTGGGCTCAAATATGCCCCTGACAAACCTCTGGATCAATTCGAGGTATATATTGACTTTCAGAAGTTTTTAAGGAAAATCAATTTAAAGAAATACTTTGCCAATAATACAGAGGAGAATGTGGAAAAAGATTTGTGGTATAAACAAACAGGACTCAAAAATAATTCCACATTCAACCCCACCAACCCAGGGAACCAATGCGTGATTGCATTCAAAAAATGGTGGAAAACGACCTTAGAAAATTGGAGAGGAAGATTAATAGGAAGAGCAAAAGCACATGGAAAACTATCAAAGAAATTGGCAATAAACATGAAGTGGTTATCCGTCCAGCGGACAAGGGAGGGGGTCTGGTCATCCTTAGCCTTGAGGACTACGAGGAGGAAATGAAGAATCTCTTATCAGTACCCAATACCTACCTGAAACTGAATGGTAACCCCAAACATAAATACCAAAGGAAGCTTGCAAACTTCATCAAAAAAGGGAAAGACAAAGGAATACTAAGTGCAAAAGAGGCTGAATACCTTATCTCCAACTCCACTAAAATGCCAGTGATATACTATACTCCCAAAGTCCATAAGAATATGACAAAACCTCCTGGAAGACCAATTATTAGCGGCATCAACTCAATTTTTTCGAGATTAGGAGAGTACCTTGACACCTTCCTGCAGCCACTGGTCAAACAAGGTAAATCATACCTTAGAGATAGCCTCCAATTGATACAGGAGCTGAGGGAGGTGGAGGGAGCAGAGGACCTCATATTAGTCACCATAGATGTCAGTTCCCTGTATACAAGCATTAAACAGGAGGATGGCATCATGGGGGTAGCTACAGCCCTGCATGAGAAGACCACATACAGGCAAGAGCAGATACAGTTCATATTGGATGGACTTAAAATGGCAATGGAGTGCAACCATTTTTGGTATGACAATGAGTACTACGTACAGACTAAGGGGGTGGCAATGGGGGCACGTTATGCCCCCAGTGTCGCCAACCTTTTGATGAATGTATGGGAGGAAGAATACATCTATAATGGCAACCATCAGGAGATTAAGATGTATCGTCGTTACATCGACGACCTCCTCATCCTCTGGGATGGAACAGTAGAGGCCTTACAGGAATTCTTAGGGAACCTTGACAATAACCGGTTTAACCTTGACTTTACTGGAAAGTATAATACACAGAAGATTGAATATCTGGACCTAGAAATTTATAAGAATGGTACAGAATTACATACCAGGACATTCTTCAAGGAGTCCGATAGGAATGGATACATCCCTATGAACAGCTGCCACCACCCGAAATGGAAGGCCAATATTCCGAAAGGACAACTGCTTAGGCTCAGAAGGAACTGCTACTCGGATGATGACTATAACAGGCAAGCCCAAACCATTGTCAGCAGATTCAAAGAAAAGGGATATGCAACTGAAAGCCTGGAAATATTACAAACACAAATTTTCCAAAGAGATCGCAAAGACCTTCTTAAGCAGAAAACACCAGTAAACCAAGGCCGGAACCAATGCTCTTTCATTACAGGGTACAATTCCCAATATAAGGAATTCGAACATATCCTTAAAAAGTATTGGCCCATACTGAAGGAGGACTGCATACTATCAAAAATCCTCCCCAACAGACCATCATTCATTTATAGGAAGGCACCTACGCTCAGACATCACCTTGTACACAATGTCATCAATCCCCCTAAACCAGTTGAGATATGCCCAGACCTCAAAGGGTTTTTCAAGTGTCAAAGATGCCTAGCATGCAGAACCAGTAAACCCCAACCCCGGAGAAAAACCGAATTTAGATCTAGAAATTACCAAAAAGTATATAAGATCCGAAACCTCATTACATGTAATACCACCCATGTCACATATGCCATCGAATGCCCTTGCCATCTTCAATATATAGGAAGAACCACTAGAGAGTTGCGCATCAGGATAAGAGAACACATTAACCTGATTAGGAAAGGGTCCTCTAAACACCATCTGTACAGGCATTTTGAACAATTCCATCATAAGGACCCCTCAGGCATTATATTTTATGGTATAGATAGCATTAAAGACAACTGGAGGGGAGGAAATAAAGAAATAGCCGTTTCGCAAAATGAAACAAGCTGGATCTACCGATTAGGATCGTTGGTGCCACATGGGCTCAATGTGGATATAGATCTAAATTGTTTCCTAGCCAACCCATAACCCTCAGCTGTCTTCTGGGGCACCGATTTATATACTCGCCATATATAACAACTATGTGTGATAGCTGTTACCTTATCTTCCACAATAAGCAGCTGCCCTTTGGGGTTATCGTAGAGACACTAGCTGTCCTCTGGGACATTTATCCATGACATTATCATCTTTCCCTTTTTTCATGATCCACAATTTCTCATGACCCACAATGTTTCACCCTTCCTTTATAGAGAATACTGCCTGCACATGTAGCATACACCATATGCTCACGTTCATAATGGCCACATTTTCCCATACTTATGGGAATGCCCGTTCCCACTTTTTAGGACATTAGGCCAAGCACATACTTACCACGTAGGGCTTCTATGCCCCATTATCACTTTTTAGGTTTGTGCACACACAGAGTATGGCTGACATGCACTTTACAAGTCAGCAATTACCACACCTATCTTAGAGGTGGTCACATGGAGGTAATACTTAGCCCCATCTGGCCATACTTATTAAGTATATTTATATTCAACCTCACCGCTTTATACTTATGGCTTCCATTACTAGGATTTTTCACATATTTATTTTATTTTATGTATGGTCACACCAACTTCACAATTTTCCTCTCACACTTTGATATGAGTCCATTAGTCACTTTGTTATTAGTGACGATTACCCTGAATACACATGTATCTTGTTAGCCTTATGGCAACAGTTATACACAACTTATCAACTTTTCCACACTTTGTTGGGAAGTCCCTCTGCACACTCCAAACTTGAACTCCTGCACAACACGGTAACTCATAATTTTAGGATCAAGTAGAATGATGCCTGGAAGTCTCCGTTGGATGAACTCCCTTCCCCCTTCTTCTACACTACTATCATTATGACCCCCCATTACTACCTTTATAACACAAACATAACCCCACTTATGACCCTCTGGGTTAGGCATGAATTTATCTCAACTGTATGGTACCTGCTGTGTTAGTCGGTTTTTAGATAGTTATGTCATTATGTTGTGTTTGTGATATATTCAGCAAGCTACGTTTATGGGACACGCTGCACCGCAGACCTAATAGCCTTTGGCTATATCCAGCATTGCATCCATACTAATGACGTTCCTTTGGATAACATTATTGGTTTAGCCGCTGGGGATGGGAGGAGCATAGCGGTCCGGCGACTCCCATAAATCCGATGAGCCGACGTGACACTGACAAGCCTCCGAGGACGAATCACAATTCGAAACGTACGTCAGGCTGCGTCACGTGCTACGTCACTTCCGGGTAACGTCGGGTGGTTCGGCTGGAACGCAAGCCAAACACTCAGACAGCACACGCTGTCGTACTTAATAGCTAGGTGACGGCACCTAACGCCGGCTGTTAGCAGCCTTTTGAGCTGCTACATTGCAGACAACGGCCCCGCTTTTTTGGTTTTCTTTCTTTTATATATTTTTAATATTTTTTTACCTGCATACACCTTCAGTGTTTTCCCTGCACATTCTGGCATCGGAGTCACGTGTGGACTTTGGTCTTATTACATCCGCTGCAGCAGCCAGATACGTTGCAGGTTATGATTTATTGTTTATTTTAAATAAATATTTTTGAACTTTTGACAACACTTTTTGGCCATACGTTATTACACCATTGGAGCCCCTGGTTTTGTTCCCTTTGAGGAATCGACACAGCTAAGGAGTGGAGACACTGGAAGTTTGAAATCCATCGGAAGGAAGGAGAAAAATTGGAGCAGAGGAACGCCTAAATTACGTGCCTGTTACCCCAAGAGGGGACCTCTTTCTGGTGAGTGGGGAACCTGGAGGGGAGCACGTCGGAGTGTGTTATAGGAGCACCCCTCTTTCACCATCCAGATCCCTTTACTGGATTCCATCAAGATCTCCACATCCCAATATTGTCTCCTCTCGGATATTTATAGACATTGTATACCATTGGCTTACATAGGCTACCAGCCATCCGCATATATTTCCATCCAGCATTGTCCTGTGTAGACCACAGGGTGGACTGGTGTTGTTGGTTAACTACACAATATTTATGCATGTGTTATTTATGCAATTGTTTCTAGCTACTGCTATATTGTGTTTTCTTATTAAGTTATTTACAGTGATCATTTACACATACAATGTTTGCCGGAGAAACATAGGGCTCACCTATTGCAATCTGTGTGTGTTTATTCACTGATGTCTGCATACTGTGTTAGTGTCCACAATACAGAGGTATACTAGCCCAGACATTTCACTGACCAGCAGTACACTATCAGAGCACAGTTGTTGGGTTTACACCCAGGTACACCCTTCCCCTAGCACTCTAAGTGTAGCTGTAGGTCATTCAGCACATGCTCCCTCAGTCCTCCGACTCTGTGGGACTCCTACCAATATAGACCTTAGTCGGTTCAGTCCATACCGCACTAAGTGGAGCACACTTTTACCACTTTGGTCCAGGTAGACCCATATCGGGACCTTACAGTGTAGCAATACACTTAGGCAGCGCCACCATTCCTAATCCTTCACATTCTATAAGTTTAAAAACTACACAGTCCCAGCTGCATTCTGAGTGAGTGAGAAACTTATATAGCGCAGCACATGCAAACTAAATCGCCTCTGGGCGCTTGTTGTTCCTTTCTCCTTTGAGATCAAAAGAGATGAGTTTTGATCTTTCTTCTGAAGGCCGAGGGATCTCTGTTCAGGATGGAAGAGGGATCTGCAGCAATGGCGGATACAGGCGCCTCAGACACCGCTCAAGTCCAGGTAAGAGGGGCACAGTGGGGCCTTTATTCTGTACCTTATGGACTCTTGTATTAGTTGTGGTTGTGTCCTCCTTTGGGAGCCTGTGCTGCAGGGTCAGAGGTAACTTTTCTCAGTCCCTGTCAGTTTTTTCACTTGTGGTGGTGATTTGTTTGCTTTCTAGGGAGTTTTTCTCTGGTTTCTCGTCCTTAGTGGTGGCTTTTTTAAAAAAAAAATTTTTTAAGTGAGATATTCTCCTTTCTGTGTGTTTTATTTTAGGAAAAAGCTACATTTTAAAAAACCACCACCTCAAAGGAAGTGTCCTTCTTGCAAGAACCCTCTTAGGGATACCTGGCAGAAAGCAATGTGCAGAAGCTGTATCAAGGATTTAGTTGAAAAAGAAACATCCAAGCAATATAAAGATTTGTTTTCTTCTGTGCAGGAACTTAAAAGTTCCCTGAGTTCAGTTAAAACTATGCTGGTGCAAAATCCAGTGGCTCAAGCTGAATCTCTGCAATCACCACCTAGCCCTAAAGCTTCCACCTCTAAATCAGAGATGGCGGATTCAGGGGATGAAGGGACAAGTACTCTTCGCTCAGTCATGGATTCAGATGAAGAGGAAGAGGAAGAAGATAGCAGAAGTTCTAGATATAAGGTCTCTCTAGACGAAGTAGACGATCTGCTTAGTGCAATTTATACTACTCGGAATGGAGCCTAAATCAGGAAGTTTTCAACATGATCACAATGAAATGGGGACATCCTCAAGTGGACCTGTTTGCCAGCCAACAGAATACCAAGGTCCAAGAATTATTTTCCCTACACAGGGGGGATCAAGCAATAGGCATAGATGCTCTAGCCCATTCATGGGATTACCATCTGTGCTACGCTTTTCCCCCCTTCCCCTGATTCCGCTAGTATTGAGGAAATTCAGGGAAGAAAAGACCAGCCTGATTCTAATTGCTCCCTTTTGGCCAAAAAGGCCTTGATTTGCAACAGTGTTAAATCTGGCCGTAAAACCCCCGTGGAAACTACCAGCTAGGAAAGACCTTCTAATGCAGGACTCAGTGTGTCACCCAGAAACAGACAGATTACACCTGTGCGCCTGGTTTCTGAAGAGGACATTTTAAAAGACAAGGGTTTATCTGACAAGGTAGTGAGAACCTTATTGTCGAGTAGGAAGGAAGTAACCAGATCTATTTACAGGAAGGTATGGAAGAAATTTAATTCCTGGTGTTCTTCTAAAGATTTCCAAATCAATAGTGTAGTCTCGGTTCTAGAATTTCTCCATGAGGGAATGGAGAAAGGACTGGCAGCCAATACGTTAAAAACGCAGGTAGCAGCTCTTTCTGTTTATTTTGAAAAAACTATCTAGAGAACCTTTGATTTCCAGATTTTTCAGGGCACTCTCACGAAACAGACCGGTGACCCTTAAAATTTTTCCAAGTTGGGACTTATCAGTTGTCTTGCAAGGCTTAACGGGAGCACCGTTTGAACCTTTAGAAGATATTTCTTTGAAAAATGTAGTTCTCAAAACAGTTTTTTTGGTGGCATCTACTTCAGCAAGACGAGTTAGCGAGCTTCATTACTGAACCTTTTTTAAGAATTTTCCCAGATCGAGTGATTCTTCAGACGGATCCTGCTTTCCTTCCAAAGGTGGCATCAAATTTTCATCGTTCACAGGAAATTGTTTTACCCACTTTTTCTTTGAATCCTTCTAACGCTGGAGAAGAAGCGTTTCATACTTTAGATGTGAAAAGGTGTCTTGTTCAATACCTCTTAGTCACTAGAGAGTTCAGAAAAACAAATGCTCTGTTTATAGTTTTCTCAGGTCCTCGTAAAGGGGAAAAAGCGTCCAAATGTACGCTCGGAAGGTGGCTTAAACTCACAATTATGGAAGCTTACAAAGCTAAAGGAGTTACGCCTCCCTCAGGCATTCTGGCGCATTCTACAAGATCAACTGCAGTTTCTTGGGCTGAAAGAGCCGGTGCTACACCCGAGCAGATTTGCAAGGCCGCCACCTGGTGCAACTATTCAACGTTCTTAAGACACTACAGGTTGGACCTATTGTCTGCCGCAGATCAAGCCTTTGGCAGAAAAGGGCTGCAGGCAGTAGTCCCACCCTAGGGTAAGTTACTTGTTTATCCTCTCCATAGTTGTCCTGAAAGGCGAGTTGAGAAAGACTTAGTTAGACTTACCGGTGACGGTATTTCTAAGAGCCTTTCAGGACAACCGCTATTTCCCACCCTAAATGTATGTTAAAGTAATAGTTATAAATCTATCATGGTGTGGTTTTCTGTGCTTTGTCTTCCAGAGAGTCGGACCACAATAACTGAAGCCATGGTGGAAGAGGAGGGGTTTTAAAGATCTGCATGTGTTTCCTAATGAAGAGGCGGAGCTGCGCTCTCTCCAAGGTTGTCCTGAAAGGCTCTTAGAAATACCGTCACCGGCAGGGCCGGACTTACCATTGGGCTTGACTGGGCTCAAGCCCATGGGCCCCGCCCAATAGGGGGTCCCCTTTTTTTTTTTAGGGCCCCGGACAGCAACCCCCCTTTTTTTTATTAAAAAAAATGTTTTTTTTAAATATATTTTGTATATATATATATATATAAATATATTTTATTATTATTATAGGGCCCGCCTTTTTTTTTATTGGTCCGGAGGCCCCGGACGGTAACCCCCCCTTTTTTTATATATGCTTTATTTAAAAAAAATGTTTTTATATATATAATATTTTATTATTATTTTTAAAGGGCCCAGAGGTCTCCAGGGCCCCCGGATGGCAACCCCCTTTTTTTTTTATACATATTTTTTTTTATTAAAGCGGAGTTCCAACCACAATTGGCATTAGTGACCCGTGACACCCAGAGACTTTGTGAGGATGGGGGATACTCCTGTGTCAGCGTCACTGATAACTCTTGGGTCTGAGTCCACCCTGTGCCCTTTGGGCATGGGGTGGCAAGTGAATCATAATTTATGTATTACATGAGATGGGACATTAATAATAGTTCATATTGCAGGATCTTGAGAGGTTGCAAGATGTTGGTTAATTGTGACCCAACCAGTCAATAGTGACTCATTCTATCATTAGCCCTGACTAGTGACATGCTAATTGAGTCAGGCTCCTGGTAGACCTTTCAATGTGTGATAACACTGCTTTAAGCCTATTGATGCTCAGAGGTGTGAATACCTGTCAAGCTGTATGCGAAGACAGAACGTCTGTCTAGGGATGTGGGTTGAAGAGATCATTGTGTGATGGTGTTTTGTTTGTTATGCTGTTAATGAAGGGATGTGCAGTGATTAGATCATGATAATTATAGGCCGGCTCCGACATGTCTAGAATGATTAGTAATTAGCTCAAAGAATGTGATTGAAGCCCCACGGTGTGATGTGTGGGTGGGAAGTTGATTGTTCCTTTAATGCCTTGTACTGTATATAAGACTGAAAGAAACCATTAAAGTTGTCATTACATTTGGAACAAGTACAGAGCTACGTGTCTCGTATTGATTCTGGGCAAATGGGATGTCTGATGGACGGTTGGAGTGTCGATAAGCTGTTGTGGGTTGATGGAAGGTTGTAAACGGTGGTGACCGTTACAGTGCCCATCAATGCAGCCTCTCCAGTGCCCATCAGCACAGTCTCACCAGTGCCCATCAATGCAGCCTCACCATTGCCCCTCAATGCAGCTTTACAAGTGTGCCCCCTCCATGCAGCCTCAGAAAAGTCCCCCCTCCATGCAGCCTGATCAGTACATGGGGGTTAGAGAGTAGAGCTGCCGGATAACACAGAGCAGGTAACTCCCGCTGTGACACCTGGCGACCGCTGTCATCGGATGTCCTGCCTCCTTTGTTAGACATCACACGTCCCGGCATTGGTCCAGTGAGACGGCTATCAAAAGAGCCAGTGCAGGAGGTGGTACATCGAATGACAGCGTTAAGCGGGTGATCCCCGTTCTATGTGATCTGTTGGCGCCCGCCCTCCTCCCTTACTCTCTGAAGCAGCGCAGGGGCCCGTGTGAGCCCAAAAAGATGATCGTTGGGTAGGAGTCAGCAGAGTTTTTGTCCCTGGAACCGGCCCTGTAAGTTCCAGCAGGTGGCAATGGCTGGCCCCCTTCAGCGGCCGGGCCCTTGATCCACGTCCGAATGGACCGACTGGTCAGTCCGCCCCTGACCAGGACCCCACATAGTGGGGATGGCGTGTAATGTTGCTTTGAGTGAGTGAAAAACTTATATAGCGCAACACATGCAAACTGAATTGCCTCTGGGCGCTGTATCCATTGCCTGGTTAAAAACCTTTGACCTCAGAAGAGATGGGTTTTAATCCTTCTCCTGAAGGCCAAGTGGTCCAACTACGATCGGATGGTGGTTGGTAGCGAGTTCCACAGCCGAGGTCCCTGGACTGCAAATCTTCGATCACCTTTGGACTTGTATCTGGCTTTGACCACTGGATCCTGCTTGAGTGCACATCTTGGCACTTGGTGCAACATGTATAGCTGGCCACAAGGAGCTATACCTCTAGGGCCGTAATCCATCCCTATGGAGAGCAGACGCTGAAGACCCTTCGATGTTATGCCCACCATGAAGGGTAAAGCTTGGTCCCTATATAGGGTCTAAGGACATGGACAAGTAAGACAAAGTCACCCCATTTATTGGACCATTACTGTAATTTCTGTTACTTGCTTTACAGTTAGTGCAGTAATATCTTGAATGGTATCCAATTATGCCCTTAAAACTATCATGAAACTGCTGGCTGATGATTGGCCAAGCATGCACTATGACCCGCATGCTTGGCCAATCACAGCTTGCAAAAAACGGAGAGCCATAATTGTCCAAAGCCAGGGTGGCTTTGGCCAATTATCTCAGGGGGTTTAGTACACGCCCCACACTATATAAGGCCGCCTCCCTGGCAGCCTTGTGTAGTGTGTTGCGGTGGTTACAGAGAGAGACATTTTTTGAGTCAGATAGAGCAGGCAGGCTAGTCAGTTAGTTACAGTGTGTAGAGCGGGGTTATACAATTAGTGGACCTCCAGCTGTTGCAAAACTACAAGTCCCATCATGCCTCTGTCTCTGGGTGTCATGCTTGTGGCTGTCAGTCCTGCTATGCCTCATGGGACGTGTAGTTCTACAATAGCTGGAGGTCCGCTAATTGCATATCCCTGGAGTAGAGGATATATATGCATCCCAGGTGTTGTGTGTGTGTGTATATATTTATACACTGTATTGAGTTCAGCTAGATCCGCTCTTCCCAATATACTGACAGACAGGTGATTGTGCTAGCTGCAGTATTTTCACTTGGTGTACTGTCTGTGTCCTCTGCACAGTGTGTACCTAAAGCTACGTCAATAGATTTGCTGGTGTTCTCATATTAATTCATACAGGCAGGGATCTGCTCATATCAATACCACAGGCAGGGATCAGCAAGTATTGTCAGTATTTGTGCAGCTACATCTCCCTGCAGGCCATTAGTATGTCTGGAAGGACAACAAGGAGAGACAGAGAGTCACGAGCCGATAAAAGAGGGCAAGCAGGCTCTGCGTCTAGAGGCAACAGTGCTAGTCATGGACACGGTGCATCCTCATCAGCACGTGGCCGTGAGACAGGCTTGTACTTTTTTTCGGCAGCTGGCCGTGTTGAGCCGCAACATGCCGAAGACTTGGTAGAGTGGATGACCAAGCTGTCCGCATCCTCTCTCACCCAGTCTCAGGGTACTTTGTCTGGCAAAGCAGCTGCCAACGCAGCCTCTTCCCTCTGCTCAATTGCATCAGTCACTCCTTCCCTAGCCCCACCATGTCCTCCTGAGGAGTCCCCCGAACTGTTTGACCACAGTGTTGGGTACATGCTGCAGGAGGATGCGCAGCGTTTTGAAGACTCCGATGATGGTACACAGCTAGAGGAAGGCAGTAACGTGAGCCCAGAGAGAGGGTGTGCCCAAGAAGGATAGCAATCTGGCAGTCATGTTCCCCCAGCTGCAGCATACTGCCAGGTTTTCTACAGTGATGAGGGAGGGAATGATGAGGTCACTGACTCCATGTGGGGGCCTGATAGGAGAGAGGAGAAGGAGGAGGCACATCTCCAATGAGGCAGGATGCCCTCCAGGGGCCAGCTTAAGGGCAGCACACCGACTACATCACAATGCAGAGCTACGCATGTGCAGGGCGCTGCTGTCTCTCAGCATTATTCCAAAAGTTCTTTGGTGTGGGCCTTTTTTGAGATGAGTGCATCAGATCGCTCCGCTGCTATTTGCAAGATATGTCTCAAGCGTATCTCGCGTGGCCAAAATATCACCCTCTTGGGCACCACATGCTTGACCAGACATATGTCGACCAGCCATGCAGTTCGTTGGCAAGCGTACCTCAAAGACCCACACCAAAGTGGACCTCTTCTTGCTCCTCATCAGCTGGGATCTCCAACCCCACTATACCCTCAGTCCTCTCTGAAGCCTGCACTGATAGGACTGAAGGTATAGAATTAGGTGTGTCACAGCCAAGTACTTGCAACGTCAGATTTTACCAGGCAAATTTGCCTGCCCCAGCTGCTGCAGCGCCAAAAGAAGTTCTCTCCCAGCCATCCACATGCCCAGCGGTTGAATGCTAGCTTAGCTAAATTGCTAGCACTTCAACTGCTGCCTTTCAGTTGGTAGATTCTGCTCCCTTCCGTGAGTTTGTGGAATGTGCGGTACCTCAGTGGCAAGTTCCCAAGCGCCACTTTTTCTCACGGAAGGCGAGTCTGGCTCTCTACCGGCCTGTGAAAGTCAATGTCTATGCCTCGCTGGACAGGGCAGTCAGTGGTAAGGTGCATATTACCGCTGACTCATGGTCCAGCAGGCATGGACAGGGATGTTACCCATCTTTTATGGCGCATTGGGTGACTCTGCTGGCAGCTGGGAAGGATGCAGGACAAGGTACAGTAGTGTTGGAGGTTGTTCTTCCACCACGCCTCCAAAATGCTACTACTGGTTGTGACACCTTTCTCCTCCACCCCCTCCTCTTCCTCTGTGGCCTCTTCCTGTGCTGATGTGTCCCTGGAACCAGCGGTGCTCCGTAGGCGTACAAGGTGCTATGCAGGCAAATGGAGGCCATGCCATGCTTGAGCTGGTATGCTTGGGGGGAAGGAGCCACACTGGGGCAGAGGTTCTGTCAGCTCTGCAGGGGCAGCCTCAGAGGTGGTCCTCTCTGCCCTCTGACAGGAAAAACTGACCCATGTGCCCTGTTTTGCTCATGTCCTTAACTTGGTGGTGCAGCGGTTCTTGGGCAGGTACCCCGGCTTACAGGATGTCCTAAAGCAGGCCAGGAAACTTTGTGTGCATTTCCGAGGGTCATATAATACCAGTGCTCGGCTGGCAGACCTCCAAAATGAATACAACCTGCCCAAGAACCGCCTAATCTGTGACATGCCCACCAGGTGGAACTCCTTGTTGGCAATGCTGCAGCGGCTGCACACGCAGCAGAGGGCCATCAATGAGTATCTGTGCCAATATGGCACCAGGACAGGGGAGCTTGTTTTTTTTCCCCCATGCCAGTGGGCCATGATCAGGGATGCATGCACTGTCCTGTCACCATTTAAGGAGGCCACGAGGATGGTGAGCAGTGACAGTGCATGCATCAGTGACACTGTCACTCTTATTCACCTGTTGGAGCACACGTTGCTTGGAATAATGGACAGGGCCCTTGAGACAGAACAGAGGGAGGAAGAGGAGGCCTTCCTTGCCTCTCAAGGCCCCCTTTATCCAGACAGTGTTCCTGCTTGCCCGCCTATCACACAGGAAGAGGAGCCTAGCACTCGGCAGCAATCTTTAAGAGATCAATTACAGTCCCAAGAAACCCATGGACTTGTACGTGGCGGCCGAGGATCATGTCGTCCTCAGTGACCCAGAGGACTCTGCATCGAATGCCTCAGCAAACCTAGGCTGTATGGCCTTCCTGATCCTGCAAAGCCTGCGGAAGGATCCTCGTATTTGTGCTATCAAGGAGAGGGATCATTACTGGCTGGCAACCCTCCTTGATCCACGTTACAAGGGTAAGGTTGCGGACCTTTTCTTGCCGGGGGAGAGGATGAAACATCTTCGGGAGGCCTTGCAGAAAGGTCTGTGCAACGAGTTCCCAGAGACTGGGAGGTTACAAAATCCTGGTCCTGGACAATGTGTTGCTGAGGCTTCGGTCGGTCAAAGAAGGAGCGGTGGAGAAGGTGTCTGACCGATGCATTCAGACAATTTTTTAGTCCGCAGCCCCAAGGTATGACCGGTTCCAGCAATCATCGCCAGCGTCTGTTTTACATGGCGTGAGACCTAGGGGCAAGATCAGACTTGGACACCTTTCCCACCGAAAATACTCTGGCTTACTGGGTCTTGAGGATGGATCACTGGCCAGAGCTTGCACAGTATGCAATTGAGCTACTGGCCTGTTCTGCATCCAGAGTTCTTTCGGAACGCACATTACGTGCTGCTGGAGGCTTTGTAACCGATCACAGGGTGCGCCTCTCCACCGACTCGGTCGATCGACTGACCTTCATAAAAAAGAATCAGCACCTGATGCTGATGTAACTGAATAATTTTTTTGGAAATGTCAGATCCCTTCAAAACTGCCTATGCTGATGCTGAGTGACTATCCTGTTATGCTGAGTGACTATTCTTTTCCTCCTCAATGATCATGCTGATAGCTTGTAAGAACATTTTTGGTTCTGGGCACCGCCACCAGTGGCTAAGGCCCAATTTTCAGCCCCTGTTTAACCACTTAGTCACCGCCCTATAGACGACCCGGCGCATCACGGTAAATCGCCGCTGATAGCGGCAGTTTACCACGTGATCGCTCCGTCCAATGACGGAGCGATCACTTGTAAACAAACCGGCGTCATCCTCCCTCCCCTCTCTGTACCGAACGGTACAGTGTGAGAGGAGAGGGGGAGGGATCGGATGGCAGCACGAGTGATGTGGGCTGGATCTATGACAAATGCAGTCACAGATTCAGCCATCCCTGCCCCAGAACAATAACAACATTACATAACATAATAATAACATAACAACATAACCAAACTGTGCAATACTCTGCAATACCCCACACTACTCTGCAATACCCCACAACGTCGCCTATGGGGATTTTTAAGTAGCGAAGTTTGGCGCCATTCCACGAGCGTGTGCAATTTTGAAGGGTGACATGTTGGGTATCAATTTACTCGGCGTAACTTCATCTTTCACATTATGCAAAAGAATGAAGAAAAAATACTAAATTGTATAACAGAAACAAAGAAAATTTTTTTTTTTTTTACAGAATTTTCAGTCTTTTTTTTCTCTTATAGCACAAAAAATAAAACACCCAATAGTGATTAAATACCACCAAAAGAAAGCTCTATTTGTGTGGAAAAAAAGACGAAAATTTCATTTGGGTACAATGTTGTATGACTAAGTAATTGTCATTCAAATTGTGAGAGCACCGAAAGCTGAAAATTGGTCTGGTTATTAAGTGGGTTTACGTGCCTGGTGGTCAAGTGGTTAACAGGGGCGGTAATTACAATTTTTGATGCAATACTTTGCAGCAGGGCTTATTCCTGCGCTCCAACTAGAGTATCTGAGAGGGGTTGCAGTGTTGTGGCACCAACACCAGTGCTGAAGACCCAATTTTGTTGCCCCTGTTCAACAGGGGCAAGTATTTACAATTCTTGATCTAATATTTCACAGCAGGGCCCATTCCTGCGCCCACCAAGAGTAACTGTGAGGGCTTACAGTGTTGTGGCACCAGCACCACCAACAACAAAGGCCCAATTTTTCTGCCCCTGTTCAACAGGTGCATGTAATTACAATTCTTGATCTAATATTTCACATTCCTGCACCCACCAAGAGTAACTATGATTTTCTATTTTCTAAATAGGTTCCTTTAAGCTAGTGCATTGTTGGTTCACTTACCTTTTCCTTTGATTTCCCTTCTAAATTGTTTTTTTTTCTTTGTCTGAATTTCTCACTTCCTGTTCCTCCTCAGTAAGCCGTTCTGACTAACCACAGCTCGGATGATGGTGGCAAGCTTACTGAGGAGAAACAGGAAGTGAGAAATTCAGACAAAGAAAAAAAAAATTTAGAAGGGAAATCGAAGGAAGTTAAGTGAACCAACAATGCACTAGCTTAAATGAACCTATTTAGAAAATAAAAAACAAACCTTTACAACCCCTTTAAGTGTCTCTTTGCCAGGGAGAATAGGTTTTATTGATTATAGTCATTCCTGCAGTGCCCCCCCCTTGATGGCGCGATTTCTCGCGGAACGAGCGGTACATTCGGCATCACCCCCCTGGACTGCTTGGCTTTCCTGTATATACAGGTCTGTCTGTATGTATCCGGCCGGGACATCAGACTACAAGGCTTTCTAATCACTGCAAAATTGTGAGTGTTTAGTATGTACATTTTTTTATATTAAAGTTTCAAAAGGTTTTACACGATCGAGGCCCCTTTTTTCATATCTATGCAACATGAACATAATTGTTTTGGAGTAATGGAACGAGGTGATGATTCCTATTAGGCGGCTTCCATCCAAGCTTTTGGCTTCGCAATCCTTTACATCTTCATGTTACCTGGGGTCCCCTATAACCAAGGGACCACCGGGATCTGGTAAGCAGATTCATATGCTTTGTCGGTGGAGAATTTCAGCTGATTGGTTGTCACTCTGTATTGGTGATTCATCTGACTACACAGTTTAAGGACTCTTTTTTTTTCTTCACTGGTGAAAGAGCATCTTACTATATTATTATATTTTTCCATTGTGGTCACAGATGTGATCCAACTTTTATATTTTATATTATTTGACACGTGGACTTTTGCGGAAGGTTCTATGCAATATTTCACATGTTTTTTCATTAACACATAATGACTGTTATGTTGTTTTCTAGCTGATCATTATAATTCACGTTTGTTTTATATGTGTTCACACCAAAGCTGTTCATAAGGTTTAGCGCAACTTTTTTTCTTTCCACAATCTTATCACTGTTTAATGTTACACAGTAAGTTGCAGCTTCACATTTTGCAATCACTTGTATACCCATTTGGTTTATGGGTTTTTTCCTTTGTTTTATTAGCGCAGTTTTTTTCTCCCTTTTTTTCAAACCTTATTATACGCTTACCTGTAGGTAAAAGTGGTGTAACTAGGTTTACAACCACTTTAAGGTTTCTTGGCTGTCGCCTGGCAACTCAAGCTCCCTCCATAAATTTTCTTGCTTCTTCTTGAGCCACTCTTCTGCTGTCTTGGCAGTATGTTTTGGATCATTGTCAAGCTGGAAGACCCATCTTTAATGTTGTGGCTGAGGGAAGAAGGTACTCATCCAAGATTTTTGGCCCCTCAATGCGGCAAAGTCAGCCTTTACCTTTAGCAGAGAAACCGCTCCCAAAGCATAATGTTTCCACCTCCCATGCTTGACTGTAGGGATGGATTTATTAGGGTCAGCGTCAGCATTTTTCTTCCTCCAAACACGAGTAGTCAAGTTAAAGAAAAGGTTCACCCTAAAACAATTATATACCATTACATCCAGCATACTTCCAACATTTTTTTTTCGCTGTACATACCGTCTTATAGTTCTTTTTCACCCAGCTTCCAGGTTCACTCGCGGCGGGAGTAGGCGTTCCTATGAAGAGGCGTAGATGATTGACGTGCAGATAAGGCGCGTCACGCGTTCCGAAAATAGCCGAACTGGGACTCTGCTGTATACGGTGCCTGCGCAGTCAGCTCTACATGGCTCCTAGTCTGTGCGTAGGCGCCGTATAGAGCCGAGTCCCAGTTCGGCTATTTTCGGAACGGGTGACGCGTCTTATCTGCACATCAATCATCTACGCCTCTTCATAGGAACGCCTATTCCCTGCGGGAGTGAGAACCCGGAAGCTGGGTGAAAAAGAACTATAAGAATAAACTATAAGAATAAAAAAAAAATACCAGCATACTGTACATGTCGGAAGTATGCTGGATGTACTGGTATATAGATGTTTTTTTAGGGTGAACCTCCGCTTTAATGCCAAAGAGATCAATTTTAGTCTCATCTAACCAAAGCACTTTCTCCTAATACTTCTCTGAAGCATTTAGATGTTCATTAGCAAACTTAAGACGGGTATGTACATGAGCCTTTTTGAGGAGGGGGACCTTGCAGGCCCTGTAGGATTTCATTCCAGGGTGGCATATTGTTACTTATGCCGCGTACACATGACCATTTTTAATAGTCTAGAAAAAAAAGTTTTTTTCAACCCGATTCTTGTTAAGCCTGCCTTGCCTACACACAATTGTGAAAAAAAATTCTCGAGCAAAGCGCGGTGACTTACAACACGTACGACAGCACTATAAAGGGGAAGTTCCATTCGGAATGGGGCCACCCTTGGGGCTGCTTTTGCCGATTTCATGTTAGTAAAAGTTTGGTGAGAGACAATTTGCGCTTTTTAGTCTGTTACAGCGTGATGAATGTGCCATCTCCATTACGAATGCTAGTTTCACCAGAACGAGCGCTGTGATGCTGGAACAAAGTAAATAAATTGATCAAGATGAAACGGTCCTAAAAATGTCCCAGTGATAATGGAGCAATAAATGTAGCAATAAATGGTATTCAGCTGGAAACTGACAACACCGCAGTGCAGGATAAAATCATCAGTGAAACCGCCACCACATAGACAGCCTCTTACCAGATCGATAAAAGGGAATAGCCTTAAACCGCACAGTGATAGCACCGGGTCCAGGGGAATCCAGATCCAATCCTCCACGGGAAAGAACCAGCTGCCAGGGGAATCCACAATCCTCCACAGGAAAAAAACCGCTGCCCCTTCACTCGGAAGTTCCGTGGGTCACCAGAACAGAAAACAGGCCATAGCGTGATACCGTTTAGGGGTTTTTATTTCAGTAAAAAAGATTGTACTTACAATTAAGCAGAATCATAAAAGCATTTAAAATTGGTGCCGGCCGGCAACGGATGAGCCCTTCCTCATTCAAAATGAGCGCGGTAGCGTCACTGAGCGCACGTCCCAGACGCGTTTCGTCATAGGTTGACGTTTTCAATCCCCAAGCTGTTTTTCCTGTGGAGGATTGTGGATTCCCCTGGCAGCTGGTTCTTTCCCATGGAGGATTGATCTGGATTCCCCTGGACCCGGTGCTATCACTGTGCGGTTTAAGGCTAATCCCTCTTATCGATCTGGTAAGAGGCTGTCTATGTGGTGGCGGTTTCACTGATGATTTTATCCTGCACTGCGGTGTTGTCAGTTTCCAGCTGAATACCATTTATTGCTACATTTACTGCTCCATTATCACTGGGACATTTTTTAGGACTGTTTCATCTTGATCAATTTATTTACTTTGTTCCGGCATCACAGCTGGTTATATTGAGTTGGTGCAGTTTTTTTTCTTTTTTTCCCATTTGTATCTATGTGTGTATGCACTGTTTACTGCTGCCTCCTGGTTTAGCATACCTATATTTTTTTATTAATTTATATTCTTGGGTTAGCGCAAAATTTCTTGTCTCCACCTTCTTAAATTGACAGGACTATTTTTGTACCACACGAGCACACGCTATGTAGCCAGTCTGTGGAAGCCAGAAATATTATTGGTTGGTAGGGGATCGAATACTTATTTTACTCACTGAACTGCAACTCAAATTATAACATTTGTATAATGTGTGTTTTGGGGGGGGGGGATTGATATTGTCTATCATTTAAAATACACCTATGATAAAAATTAGACCCTTTATTTCTTTGTACAGTTGTGCACATACGTTTACAAACCCTGGCAGAATTTATGATTTCTTGGCCATTTTTCTGAGAGTATGAACAACACAATTTCTTTCACTTGGTGTGTGACTGAAACCATTTATTATCAATCAACTGTGTTTACTTATTTTAAATCCTGACGACAACAGAAACTACCCAAATGATCCTGATGATACATACCCTGGTGATTATGACCTGATAACATGCATACAAGGGGGTTTGAATGACTTAAAGGTAACCATCCTCACCTGTGGTGTGTGCGTAAAAGGTCAATGAGTTTCTGGACTCCTGACAGACCCTTGCATCTTTCATCCAGTGCTGCACTGACATTTCTGGATTCTGAGTCATGGGGAAATAAAGAATTGTCAACGAATATGTGGGAAAAGGTAGTTGAACTCTATGAAATAGGAAAGGGATATAAAAAGATAGCCAAGTAATTGAGAATGCCAATTAGCAGTGTTCAAACTCTAATCAAGAAGTGGAAAAGGAGGGGTTCTGTTGAAACCAAACCACGGTCAGGTAGGCCAACTAAAATTTCAGCCACAACTGCCAGGACAATTGTTTGGGATGCAAAAAAACAAAAAAAAATTGCAAATAACTTCAGGTGATATACAGGACTCTCTGAAAACACGTGGTGTGGATGTTTCAAGATGCACAATAAGGAGGCACTTGAAGAAAGAGAAGCTGCATGGTCGAGTCATCAGAAGAAAGCCTTTACTACACAAACGCCACAAAGTATCCCAATATGCCAAACGGCACAGAGACAAGCCTCAAACCTTCTGGCACAAAGTCATATGGAGTGATGAGACCAAAATTTAGCTTTTTGGCCACAACCATAAACTCTACGTATGGAGAGAAATCAACAAGGCATATGATAAAAAGGTACAGAGTCGTATTGCTGATGTTTTGGGGATGTGTGAGCTACAAAGGCACAGGTAATTTGGTCAAAATTGTTGGCAAGATGAATGTAGTATGTTCTCAAATAAAACTGGAGGAACATTTACATTCATCAGCCAGGAAGCTGCGCATGGGACGTACTTGGACATTCCAACAAGACGATGGGCGATGCACAATGTTATATTCAATAAAATGTATATTTCTCTTTCGTCCATGGACGGACACAGCTCCTTATAATCAATCTTGACTTGTGGGTTATGTTCCGTCTATTAGGAGAGAACTAGGCAGACATGTTAGATATTTAAAAACATGTAACTTTAGCAAAGCTGAACAGCCCCGCCCAGTGGGTGGTCCCTCTGGTCATAACCCCTCACCCTGCACTCAGCAGCCCCGTTTTTTTCTGCCTAGTAGAGGAGAAGGACCTGGCTCCCTTTGGGCCCATGGTCCTGAAGAATTAAAAATTTGTATTTTTCATTTTTTTTTGATCCTGAGATCTACTATCAACTGCCGGCTGGGTGACAGGCTGGATAATATAGATCCTTGTAGTCCCCCCAGTCTGGCCATCGAGCGTGAGCAGGCCTTAGCTACGTGCTGGGTCGGCCACGACATGCCCCGTTTGCTCCAGGGGTGGCCGGTGAGCTATAGGCTCTGGGGTTCGCATATGACTGGGCTACTGCTGTCTAAGTCACAGTGAACCGTGGCCAACAGCTACTCCGTACTGCTCGGAAGTAGGTCTGTCAGGAACGCACCAGCAAGTTCTCGCACGGACTGGTAAGTAAGGTTCCCCCTGTCTTGGCAGGACGGAACAACTGGGCATTCCTGGGGAGGTTGACTAGGGGTCTCTCACCTTTCCTTTCTTCTCTCCCTTTCTTTTTCCTCCTCCCAATGTGCTGTGGTGACTGGGCCTTGCTGTAGACTTCGAGTGGTTCTGAGTATGTACATCTGCTGTCGTCCGGACCAGTTTGCGTCTATGGCTCTGTGGGTGATGATGTGCGGCCGAGTAGCCGCAGAGCGCTATGCTGGACATGGTGCTCGGCAGGTTGGAGTGGATTTTTGCAGCCATTTCCACCCTTGGTGTCCCCAGCTATTTCCATCTTGCCGTTTCACGGCATTTTGCACTGGTGCCACTAGGGGGAGCTGGCGGCACTCCTTGTCTCCTACAGACGCTCGTTCCGATGTGACCTGCCTCTCTGGTGCGGCTGTTTTCAGCGGCGCCTGCATGGTTGGTGGTGTTGGAGGCGCACTCCTGTGCTTTGGCCGGGTGATGTGATGCGGAAAGTTCACGCCGCACACCTGATTGGGACACACATAAGGCTTTGTGTGCAGCCCTGTCCTTCGGTTGCAATGCTATCCACGGACCTCCTCACCCAGACGCTCCTACTATCTATCTCTTGTTGGTATGTACTTTCTCACTCTTGAATGCACTGCTGCTGTGGCTCATTACTGTTAGAAACGGACAATCAACATATAAATTACGATTTCTAATAGGTACTGTGAAGCAATTGCCTATATGTCTCAGTTTATTGCTCCCTGCTTGTTTAAGGCTGTTAATGGTATTTACCCTTCTGCAGCCAGTCCTGTTTCAAATGTTAATTGCTCTAGCCCTATGTTTACTGGTTACTGTGATTAGACAAGTGGCTCATGTTAATTATGCTGATTGCTTCATTGTGATAATTATCTCTCTATATGCGGAGCCGAACCGGCTAGATACTGATTAGTTCAAAGAAATATCCTTATTCCAAAGGATCTGTATGGAAGCCCCAGTGTGAGGGGGGCGGAGATTTGTCATTGTAACAGTTTTGGAAATGACATATAAGCTGTGTGATATAACATTAAAGTCTGTCTTGTTCTAGCAGTAAGCCTGGACTAATGTGTGGCTTAATGGGCGATCTCAGGAATATTTCTCCTAGTGGAATATTGGGGTGATGTTCTTATGGAAGAAGGGAATCTTTGACGGGGATATCATACCGTTACCGTCACAATTGGTTGGTAGCAGTGGGATTTTCCCTTCTATTCCCCTTCACACCCGGATTCCAAGCAGACACTGGAAGAACTACTGGAAGTTCGTGGAAGGATTGCTAGCAACAAAACCAAGCGGGTCATCATAGCAGAATCAATGGAGCTAGACCAGGAGGACGGGATTGCAGCAACGCCAGCAGTACAAGAGATGGAGACACCAGTGATTCAGGAAGAGGAATCACCAGCCAACAAGCTAATGAGAGAGAAGCTAGCTTGGTTCGGCCCGAACCCAACGCTGGATGTGGTGCTGAAAGTGATGGACCTGTTAGTAAACGCAGAACTACAGGAGGATAAACAAATAAGAGACGCAGAGCTACAGTTAAAATTGGCAGCAGTCCAACCAGCAGCCGCACATTCTCCAAACAGTGAGTACAGCACAGCAGACGCAAGGAAGATTCCGTTTAGCGCTTTTAATGAAAAGGACTGTGAGATTGATAACTTCCTGGCGGATTTTGAGCGACAATTTAACCTGCACCGAATAGCTAGAGGAGAGTGGGTTTCAATATTGTCAGGCAAAGCTTCTGATGCTTTCCGTACCGTGCCAGATCAGGATATCCATAGCTACGCCCGGGTTAAAGAAGCGCTCCTGGCTCGTTATGCAGTAACCCCAGAGTCCCACCGACAGAAGTTCAGGGACTCACGCAAAACCACGAAAGACTCTTATGCGGAATGGGCATGCCAGTTGTCCCGGTCGGCCTCTAACTGGGCTAACAGCAGCCAGGCCACCACCGCAGAGGACATTTTGCAACTAATGCTCCTGGAGCAATTTTACAATCACATCCAGACGGACGTCAAAGACTGGGTGAGAGATCGCAGGCCCATGACTCTACCAGAGGCCGCTAAGTTGGCGGATGAATATGCAGATACTCGCAAGACGAACCAGGTCACACCACAGGAACAACCTCCACCACAAACGGTGCCCTCACACCCACCAACCGCTAGATACCAACCTCCTAACAGACCGGTGACATCTAGCCCTCGCTATCCACGCCAGGAGGGCAACGAACAACGCTGCTTCCGGTGCAAACAGCTGGGTCACTTCAAGCAGAATTGCCCCATGAATGACAACACCAGGTCAAATTGGTCTCAACCTGGGTACCGCCCACCAGCAGCAGCCCATTGTGTAGACTCGGCTTGGGATCCCCAGGAGCTGGGTCGGGAAGAACCATTGGGCACCCCTTACGAAGCCCTCATGGTACAATCTGCTATTACGGACAACAGGGAACACCATTGTCAGCTGGTCATGGGCTCCAGCCCTGAGCCGGAGGGGCCCTGGAGGGAGCTGGGCAGAAAGAGGCACCGCCGTCCACCCTTCAAGAAGAAGAGGTCCTGGAAGCCGTATAACAAGCTGACCTGGGAGGAGAAGAAGCGACTGGAGGAGAGGGAGTCGCAGCGGGCGTCCCAGATGCGGGCCGAGATGTTCGCCAAGGGCCCACCGGTGGCCCCTTACACCACCACCCAGTTCCTGATGATGAAGGACCACGTGGAGAGCCTGCAGGACATGAGCAAGCAGGAGCTGATCCGTGAGTACATGGAGCTGGAGGAGTGCATAAGCCGCATGGAGGAGGAAAACAACCACCTGAGGTCACAGCAGGCTGACCCCCCCAGGCTCCATGAACTGGAGATGGAGCTGGAGAAGCTCAAAGAGAACCGGCAGCTGCGGAGGGAGCAGAGGGTGGCTGACCCTATGGGGCACTGATCCCCCCCCCCGGACTCTGAGCACCAGTGCTACAGCATTTCAGCAAATATAACTTTTTCTTTTTATGAATCTCCTGTGATTGTCACTTCAAAGCCATAACCTGCCCCTCCCATAGCGGGACACCTAGATGGCGGCGCACAGACCCATTCGCTGTCTTCACACTGACTTCTGGTGACTCTGCAGATCTCACACAGACTTGGGGACTGACCGGCGTGTGATCTGACGACCCGGTGACATACCTGAGTCGGGAGCAGTTGCCAAGGGAGGTCAGTTACGCCAAACGGAGTTAACCTCGGACTAAAAGCTCTGAACCCGTCAACCCTACTGGACCAGGGAAGGTCCAACCGGGTTTGCCGGAGCAGGGAGAAAAAGGGGGGCCATTGTGATGCAATTGCCTATATGTCTCAGTTTAATGCTCCCTGCTTGTTTAAGGCTGTTAATGGTATTTACCCTTCTGCAGCCAGTCCTGTTTCAAATGTTAATTGCTCTAGCCCTATGTTTACTGGTTACTGTGATTAGACAAGTGGCTCATGTTAATTATGCTGATTGCTTCATTGTGGTAATTATCTCTCTATATGTGGAGCCGAACCGGCTAGATACTGATTAGTTCAAAGAAATATCCTTATTCCAAAGGATCTGTATGGAAGCCCCAGTGTGAGGGGGGCGGAGATTTGTCATTGTAACAGTTTTGGAAATGACATATAAACTGTGTGATATAACATTAAAGTCTGTCTTGTTCTAGCAGTAAGCCTGGACTAATGTGTGGCTTAATGGGCGATCTCAGGAATATTCCTCCTAGTGGAATATTGGGGTGATGTTCTTATGGAAGAAGGGAATCTTTGACGGGGATATCATACCGATACCGTCACAGGTACTACATCACTGTTACAACCTCTACGGTAACCTGCTTTGCAAAGTCTTACTATAGGTTTATCCTACAAGTTTGATGGCATACCTCTCTAATTTCATATGGGTTTAAAGTCATTTTGACATATCCAGCCCAGCTGCCACTTTTTATATATATTTTTTTTACTATTCCGTGGCTGCCTTAGAGGTAAGAGCTGGTATGGTGTTCCTTATTGACGTTTAGTCTTTGGTTTCTCAGCCCATATCTTACTACATATTTATTATACAGTCCTGATCAAAAGTTTAAGGCCACTTGAAAAATGGCAAAAAAATCATATTTTACATTGTTGGATCTTAACGAGGTTCCAAGTAGAGCTTCAACATGCAACAAGAAGAAATGAGAGTGAGACAAAACATTTTTTGAGCATTCAATTAATTGAAAATAACAAATAAACTGAAACCGGCTGTTTTTCAGCTGATCAAAAATGTAGGACCACATGCCTTTAAAAGGCCAAATCTGTGCAAAGATGTGGATTCATTGTCATTGTCTGTCAGGTAGTCACACGTTGTGATGGCAAAGGCAAAAAAACTCTCCCTTTTTGAACGTGGTCGGGTTGCTGAACTGCACAAGCAGGGTCTCTCTCAGCGCGCCATCGCTGCTGAGGTGGGACGCAGTAAGACAGTCATTTGGAATTTCTTAAATGATCCTGAGGGTTATGGAACAAAAAGTTCAAGTGGAAGACCCAAAAAGATTTCATCAGCACTGAGCCGGAGGAACCAATTGGCTGTCCGTCAAGACACTGGACGATCCTCGACCCAAATTAAGGCCCTTACTGGTGCTGACTGCAGCCCCATAACCATCAGACGGCATCTGAGACTGAAGGGCTTCAAAAACAAAAAACTTCTTCAAAAACCTTGTCTCCTTGAACCCCACAGAACTGCTCGTTTGGACTTTGCAAGAGAGCACCAAACATGGGACATTCAAAGGTGGAAGAGTTTTATTCTCTCATGAGAAAAAATGTAACCTTGATGGTTTCCAACGTTACTGGCATGACAAGCAGATCCCACCTGAGATGTTTTCTATGCGCCACAGTGGAGGGGGTGCCATAATGGTCTGGGGTGCTTTTTCCTTCAGTGGAACAATGGAGCTTCAGGAAGTGCAGCGGCGTCAAATGGCCGCTGGCTATGTCCAGATGTTGCAGAGAGCATTCCTCATGACTGAGGGCCCTTGTCTGTGTGGTAACAACTGGGTTTTTCAACAGGACAACGCTACAGTACACAATGCCCGCAGGACAAGGGACTTCTTCCAGGAGAATAACATCACTCTTTTGGCCCATCCTGCGTGTTCCCCTGATCTAAATCCAATTGAGAACCTTTGGGGATGGATGGCAAGGGAAGTTTACAAAAATGGACAACAGTTCCAGACAGTAGATGGCCTTCGTGCGGCTGTCTTCACCACTTGGAGAAATGTTCCCACTCACCTCATGGAAACGCTTGCATCAAGCATACCAAAACAAATTTTTGAAGTGATCTACAATAACAGCGGAGCTACTCATTACTGAGTTCATGTTTGGAAGTTGGATTTCTGTTTTGGGGGGGGTTTCGTTTTTTTTTGGAGGTGTGGTCCTAAACTTTTGATCAGCTGAAAAACGGCCTGTTTCAGTTTATTCGTTGTTTTCATTAAATTGAATGCTCAAAAAATGTTTTGTCTCACTCTCATTTCTTCTTGTTGCATGTTGAAGCTCTACTTGGAACCTTGTTAAGATCCAACAATGTAAAATATGATTTTTTGCCATTTTTCAAGTGGTCTTAAACTTTTGTACACTTTAGAGCACATTTCGACAGTCAAGAACTATAGATCCCTGAAAGTATAGTCTTAAGTCTTAAACTTTTGATCAGGACTGTATTATCAATATTTTTTCTATCACAGAACTGTCCCATTTGAATATCAATGAGGTCCGTTTTTGGAAATCGAGAAACTTCCCACCATTCATAAATCTCTTTTTTTAATAAAATTCACTATCAAGTACATCTTGCTACTCTATATGGTATGCATATCTACTTTATGTATTGCTTTTCACTTTACCCACTTTTCATCTCTTTTATCGGTGGTTGTTGCAACTCCCTGGGTTCGCAAGCCAATCAGGCCTGTGAACGAGTCTGCGACTACATGTGTTGCCCCTGTCCGACTCTCAGGAGGGAGGGGTTGTCTTCACGAGTTTGCAGTCTGCTTTCCGACCAGTGCATTTGCGATGTGGTCTCATCAGGGTACAAGATGGAATTTCTTTCTTGTCCACAAAAACAGATTTTTTTTCCCCTCCAACCTTCATCTTCCTCCGGCTCGTCAGGACGCCCTGTTTGGGGCAGTGCAGGACCTGCTGAAGCGCAGAGTAATAGCTCCTGTGCCGTTGCCGAAAAGGCTTCAGGGATTCTATTCCAATCTGTTCGTAGTCCCAAAAGGAGGACGGGGTTCGTCCAATACTAAACCTCAAGGCCCTCAACTCAGGATGGAATCAGTTCGCTCTGTGGTCACTGCACTCCATCTGGGGGATTTTCTGGCGTTCTTGGACATCAAGGACGTATATATTGCATGTCCCCATATACACCCTGTTCCAAATTATTATGCCAATTATATTTTTTTCATTTACTTAAATAATTGATGTAAACAACAGTCATCATAATTCTCATGTTATCAGCTATTAAGAGTACAATTCAAATTTTATTGAACAAACCTCCTAATAACAGTTTTTTTTTTTTAATAAAAAACTTACAATGCACTGTTCCAAATTATTACACACAGTAAGTTTCAAAACACTTTATAGTTGTAAAGAACTGAAAATGATTTGTGTTTGCAGCAAATTTACTGAAATCAAAAGCTATTTCAATCAAACTTTGAACAACATTTTAACTTTTTAAACATTTTAACGGGTCACGTTACATTATAACATAGGAGCCCTTATTTGATAGCAGCTTCACAAGTCTTCCATCCATTGAACTTGTGAATTTTTGGACAGTTCCTGCTTAAATTTGTTTGCAAAATGTCAGAATAGCCTCCCAGAGCTGCTGTTTGGATGTAAATTGCCTCCCACCCTCATAGATATTTGCTTGAGGATGCTCCAAAGGTTCTCAATAGGATTGAGGTCAGGGGAGGATGGAGGCCACACCATGACTTTCCCTCCTTTTATCCCCATAGCAGCCATTGATGCAGATGTATCCTTTTGCAGCATGAGATGGTGCATTATCATGCATGAAGATGATTTTATTACGGAAAGCATAGTTCTTTCTTCTGTACCAGGGAAGGAAGTGGTCAGTCAGGAACTCCACATACTTTGCAGAGGCCATCTTTACACCTTCAGGGACCCTAAAGGGGCCGGCCAGCTCTCTTCCCATGATTCCAGCCCAAAACATGACTCTACCACCGCCTTGCTGACATCGCAGCCTTGTTGGAACAGGGTGGCCGTCCACCAACCATTCACTACTCCATCCATCTGGACCATCTAGGGTTGCACGGGACTCATCAGTGAACAGGACTGTTTGAAAAATAGTCTTCTTGTATTTTTCTGTCCAATGCAGCAGTTTCTGCTTGTGAGCATTGGTTTACTGGTGGCCAAATGGAAGGTTTATGCACAGTTGCAAGACTCTGGAGGACTCTACACCTTGATGTTCGTGGGACTCCAGAGGCACCAGCAGCTTCAAATATCTGCTTGTTGCTATGTAATGGTGTTTTTAGCAGCTGCTCTCTTGATCCGATGCATGGGTCTGGCAGAAATCTTCCTCAATGTACCTTTATCTGCATGAAACCCGTCTGTGCTCTGAATCAGCCACAAATCTCTTAATAGTGCAATGATCACGCTTAAGTTTTCATTAAATATCTAATGTTTTCATACCTCGTCCAAGGCATTGAACTATTTCACTCTTTCGGCAGCAGAGAGAAGTGTGGTTCTTAATCTCTAGGAGGCCGTCTATATACGGCCAACGGCCTCCAGCCACTGGGGGCGCGGGAGCCCGCTGCATCACTAAGATGTCGATGACCGTGCCTGGCGGCCGCGATGTCCGCCAGGCGCCCACGATCGGCAGTTACAGAGACAAGGATGTGGATCTGTGTGTGTAAACACACAGATCCACGTCCTGTCAGGGAGAGAGGAGACCGATCTGTGTCCCTTGTACATAGGGACACAGATCGGTCACCTCCCCCAGTCAGAAACACTATGCAGGGTACACATTTAACCCCTCCCTCACCCCCTAGTGTTAACCCCTTCAATGCCAGTCACATTTATACAGTAATTAGTGCATATTTATAGCACTGATCGCAGTATAAATGTGAATGGTGTCAAAAGGGTCCGATGTGTCTGCCATAATGTCGCAGTCCCAATAAAAATCACAGATCGCTGCCATTACTAGTAAAAAAATAAATAAAAATTCTGTCCCCTATTTTGTAGGCGCTATAACTTTTGCGCAAACCAGTCGCTTATTGCAATTTTTTTTTTACCAAAAATAAGTAGAAGAATACGTATCGGCCTAGACTGAGATTGTTATTTTTATATTGGGCTATTTATTATAGCAACAAGTAAAAAATTGTTTTTTTTGTTTATAGCGCAAAAAATAAAAACCGCAGAGGTGATCAAATACCACCAAAAGAAAGCTCTACTTGTGGGGGGAAAAAGGACGTCAATTTTGTTAAAGCGACGCAGTGCCGGAAGCTGAAATTTTACCTGGGCAGGAGGGGGGTATATGTGCCCAGTAAGCAAGTGGTTAATAATGTGGAACACCCTCCTTTAGTTTTTCCTTTAATTGGGCTCACCTGGCAATCTAATTGCAAACCAAGATTGTTTTCAGTGATCAAAAGACCCCTGAAACACAATGCCATCCATGACAAACTGGAAAAAAAATAAAAAAATGTAATCTTTGTGACACTAAAATAGAATTTGCATTATAATTTGGAACGGGGTGTATGGCCGGCATTAGAGATTTCTGCATTTTGGGGGGGGTCGATCACTAACAATTTGTGGCTCTCTTTTGGCCTGGCTTCGGCACCGAGGGTTTTCACCAAGGTGCTCTCCACGATCCTGGATGACCTCCTTCTGAGGGCTGCTTCAGACTCAGACTTAGAGAAGGATGTGGCAATTGCCAGTCAGACCTTCAAGACTCTGGTTGGGTACAGAACCTCCAGAAGTCGGTGTTGGTGTTGACTCAACGCCTGAAGTTCCTGGGCTTGATTCTGGACTCAGAGGCAAGCGTTTTTCTCCTTTTGGAAAAGTTGCAGACTCTTCAGGTGGCGGTGAAGCTGTTAGCATCCCGCAGGTGGTCGTCGCTGCGCTTTTTCATGTGAGTCCTGGGTCTCATGGTAGCCTCCTTCGAAGCGGTACCATATGTTCAATCCAACATTCGAGTCTTGTAGAAGGAGATCCTGTCCAAATGGGACAAGTCTCCATTGTCCCTGGATTGTCAGATCCGGGTGAGCTAACTAGCCAGGATCTCCCTGGTCTGGTGGCTGAAATCTCCGGGCCTTCAGTCCAGAAAGTCATTCCTTCCCTTTCGCTAGATGGTGATCACGACGGACGCCAGCCTGAACGGTTGGGGGGGTGTTGGGATGTTCAGTTGACACAAGGTCGCTGGCCACGGGAAAATTCCCGCCTGCCGATCAATGTACTGAAACTTTGGGACATCAGGCAGTGCCTCTCCACATGGTCACAGAGGCCAAGGGGGCGTCCAGTCAGGATACAGTGGTGGCGATCAGGGAGGAACAAGAATCTTGGCTGCAGCATCGGAGGTCGCTCACATCCTGCGGTGGGCAGAAAGGAGCGTACCGGCTCTATCGGCTGTTTACACTCCAGGCGTAGAAAACTGACAGCGGACTACCTAAGTCGCCTGATGCTGGACCAAGGTGAGTGGTCAATACACCCGAATGTGTTTCAACTCTTTGCCTGAGATGGGGCACACCAAACGTGGATCTCCTGGCTTCTCGACTTATTTGGAAAGTATTGAGGTTTGTGGCTAGGTCAAAGGATCCCTGGGTGGCCGTGATGGACGCGTTAGTGGCCCTGAGGGGACAGTATCGGCTGATTTATGCCTTTCCCCCACTGAAACTTCTTGCTCGTCTGCTCCGCAGAATGGAGACTGAAGGGATTCAGGTGATCTAATTTCCCCAGATTTGCATCGGCATCCGCCCCACGTCGGCGTACCAAGGACGCCGAGGCCAGAGGACCTTCTGTCGTAAGGTCCCATACTTCATCCTGCCTTACAGACGCTGGCTTTAATGGCATAGTTGTTGAATGCCAGGTACTAAGGGACCGAGGCCTGTCGGATTCAGTAAGGTCCACCATACTGAGGGCACGGAGGTCATCTTCTCTGAAGATTTCTCATTGCACATGGAAGGCCTACATCTCTATGTGTGAGGAGATGTGGCGTCCACGGCATATTCGGTTTCCAGGATCCTTCTCTTTACAGCGTGGAGTGATCAGAAACTTGTCTTAAGCACCATTAAGGGGCAGATTTCAGCTTTTGCTGTTTTCTTTCGACGACCGTTGGTGGCTCATCACTAGTGAGTATGTTTGTGCAAGGGGTCTGACATGTGGCTCCTCCGGTTCGTCCACCACTGCCTCTGTGGGACTTGAATCTGGTGCGCTCTGTACTTCAGAAACCTCCCTTTGAGAACATCAGCGAGATCCTCTTTTGAAGCTCTCTCAGAAAGTTGCTTTTCTGATGGCCATTACATCTGTCAGAAGGGTTTCTGAGTTGGCGGCCTTGTCTTGCAAGTCCCCATACTTGATCCTCCATAAGGATACAGCGGTGCTACGCCCGCAGTCTTCGTTTCTTCCAAAGGTGGTTTCGGTTTTTCATCTGAATGAGGACACTGTACTTCCGTCCTTGTGTCCTCGGCCGTCGCATCCCAAAGAGGTTGTATGTATCTGTCTACTACAGCTCAGTTTCGGAGGTCAGACTCACCGTTTGCGTCAGTGACTGGTCCAAAGGCCTGGCGGTCTCATCGGCCACCATTTAGACAGATCGTGATTCAGGCTTATTGCCGGAAGGGGCAGGCGCCTCCCTTTTCTGTCACGGCGCATTCGACCAGGGGGATTGGTGCCTCCTGGGCTTTCCGGGATCATGCTTCTTAGTTATGTACGGCGGTGACCTGGTCGTCCGCTCACGCCTTCATTTCATTTACAAGGGTGATGTGAGTGCATCTTCGGATGCTTGTTTCGGCCGCAAGGTTTTACAGGCGGCTGTTTAAGGTTGCATCTCCTCCATTGAGGAGCTCTGGTTGTTTGGGGTGAAGTTTGTTAATTGCTGTTACCACCCCTTGTTTTTTTGACACTGCTTGGGGGTCGTCCCACAAGTCAAGATTATAAGGAGCTGTGTCCATCCATGGACGAAAGAGAAAATAGGATTTTTGTACTCACCGTAAAATCCTTTTCTCTGAAGTCCATGGACGAACAGAGCACCCACCCCTGGGGTGAGGGGTTATGACCAGAGGGACCACCCCCTGGGCGCAGCTGTTCAACTTTGCTAAAGTTACATGTTTTTAAATATCTAACATGTCTACCTAGTCCTCTCCTAATAGATGGAACATGACCCACAAGTAAAGATTATAAGGAGCTGTGTCTATCCATAGACTTCAGAGAAAGGGATTTTACGGTGAGTACAAAAATCCTATTTTTTTACACTATCTTTTGGTCTGTCTATAATACCCCCTAGGGGTTCCAACCATTTTTTTCTTTGTTCCAACATGACAATGATCCAAAACACAAGGCCAAGTTGACCTGTCATTGGCTACAGCACAATAAAGTGAAGGTTCTGGAGTGGCCATCTCAGTCTCCTGACCTCAATATTATTGAGCCACTCTGGGGAGATCTCAAAATGTGCAGTTCATGCAAGACAGCCCAAGAATTTACAGCAACTGGAGGCTTTTTGCCAAGAGGAATGGGCAACTTTACCATCTAAGATAAAGAGCCTCATCCACAAATGACTTAAAGATGTCATTGGTATTAAGAATGGGGGTATTTAAACTTCTTGGTAATTTGGAAAGTTTCTGTTGTCATTATGATTTAAAAAGCATAAAACACAGTTGATTAATAATAAATGGCTTCAGCCAAACATTAACCATGAGTGAATGAAAAGTTTTTGTGTTATTTATATTCTCTGAAAAATGGTCAAGAAATCATAAATTCTGCCAGGGTATATAAGCTTATGAAAATGGTATATGGCGCACGATCTAATAAAGCATACAATAAAATAATATAACAAAAAAGGTGTAAAAATTATCAAATAAAGTCCATCTAAAAAGATGAGGGCTAATGTCCAAAAAAGTCCTGGTTGTCAATATATGGTGGTGGCTGTAGGGGGCACTTGGCGGCAGCACCTGAAGCAGAAGCAGACTTCTGAAGGAATCAAAGAAACAAAAAGGTAAGATGCGCCAATCTAAGTGCAGTGAGCCATAATTTATTAAATAAATAAAAAAGACAATAGAATGGCTACTCACAAAAGGAGAAATAACACAGGCAATGAATGAGATGCAAGCCTGGAGTCATTATGGTGTCGTCATCTATGGGGATCCATATCCAGGGCAGCTGCACGCTGAAGATGTTTCGCACACAGGGATCAGGAAACCGGAAGAGACGTTGAGATGCGGCGTGCGTTCCACTGCGGGGCGCAGCGTGCCGTCGACGCACCGGAAGTGACGTGGAAGTCCAGGCCAGCCAATCGGATAACGCGTTTCACAGTGTCAGCTGTTTCGTCAGATCCATCTATATAAGCTTATGAGCAATTTGGAGGGGATAAAATAAATTTTCCCTACTCTAACCACTCTGCATTCCATATGGATTCCTTCTGTCAGCTTATCAAGCCACCAGGACTGGTTTATACACAGGCAAGCTGCCTTTGCTGTCAAAGCTGCCCTAAGATTTTCCCGCTGCTTTATCAGCATCTGTTCCACCTATGTTTGCACACCAAACTACTACTATATCAGATACAAGTCTAAATGTATGCTTTATTTAAAACATTTGTACTAATTTCATTTTCCTTGGTTTATGAGGGTTTAAGTAATATAACACCACTGACCACCAATGCAGGGAGTGCTTAAAGGGGAGTTCCAGTCTTTTAGTGTTTATTAAAAGTCAACAGCTACAAAAAGTGTAGCTGCTGACTTTAATAAACAGACACTTACCTGCTCCACGATCCAGCGACGCGGCCGCCCAGAGCTCTGCCCCCCCCCCCTTCCATTCATAGTGTGGGCACCACGGCCGTGACGGCTTCAACTGGCACCAATGCAGATGGAAGATAGGAAAGATCACTGGTGCCACACATCCATGGAGTCCCTTTGGTGGTATGAGAGAGACAACCTGGGGGTCCTACCAGGCCAAGCCCCCAATGCGTTTCACTCCACCCCACAGAGCAGTAGTCATTGGAGGTGCTGTTTTTTCTTTCCTAAACTGGCAATAATGTTGGCGGGGGTTTATTGCAGTCACTGGCACCCATACTCTGGGTTATTTTTTGCAGACACTGACACACCAATGCTGGAAATCATCACTTAGCCCTCTTCCACACAGGCGGACTCTGTTGCTACGGAGTCCGCCAGCTCAGATCTCTCTGCTGAGCCGGTGGATGACAAGTCCCTCGTTGCTCACTGAGTGGGGAGGGGCTTTGTGCAGCGCTCCTGTCTCCTATGGGGAGATCTGATGAAAACGGACAGAATGTCCTTTTCATCAGATCTCACCCGATCCAATATGGACAGATGGTGACGTATCGCCATCCGTCTGATTTTTGCGAATCAGATGTCAGCAGACATGTCAAAACTGACAGGCGGACCTGAACGGTCTGATCGTGTGAAAGGGGCCTTAAAGAGAAACTGCAGTCTGCTCACATGATTTGTAATAAAAACATATTTGTCATTCTTTGCATATTATTTTATATATACACAACATTTTTTTGTGAGAACTTTGAATGCCAGCATTTATGAGTAATTAAGTTGACTGGTTGATATTGCCAACAAGACCAGTTCATTAGCCTGCTTTTGATCTTTAGCCAAAATGTGTATATATACTGTATCTAACATCTTGTTTTCCTGTAGCTTTTGTTCAGCTCAGATATGATGGCAACCTTTTTTTTTAATTCCCAGAAACCCCAGCTGCCAAAGAAGTTCTGAATGAACAAATCCACCCTCCAGCTTCCCCCAAGAAGAGACCCAAATCAAGCAAAGTCAAACAACATAAATGAATTCCTTCATCACTGGCCTAGTCAGTCAGTCTCCACACCTTAATCCTATAGAAAATGTATGGAAGGATCTGAAACTTTGCATTGCCAAGCGACAGCCAAGACACCTTAAGGATTTAGAGAAGATCTGTAAGAAGTTTTTACCAAAATCCTTCTAGAGATGTGTGCAAACCTGGTCACTAACTACAAGGAACGTCTTACGTGCTTGCCAACAAGCGTTTCTTCACCAAGCACTAAGTCCTGTTTTGCTTGGGAAACAAAAACTTTTTTTACTAACTGAACTGCAACTCAATTTATAACACTTGTACCTGATGTTTTTCTGGATTTTTGGTTGATATTCTGTCTCTATCATTTAAAATACACCTATGATAAAAATTATAGACCCTTAGGCCCAGATTCTCGTAGGGCGGCGTAAATGTGGGCGGGCGTAGCGTATCGTAGTTGCGCTACGCCGCCGCAACTTAGAGAGGCAAGTGCTGTATTCACAAAGCACTTGTGTCTTAAGTTACGGCGGCGTAGCGTAAATGTGCCGGCGTAAGCGCGCCTAAATCAAATGAGGAACAGGGGGGTGTGTTTTATGTACACTAATCATGACCCCACGTAAATTACGTTTTTTTTCGAACGGTGCATGCTCAGTATCACGTCGAATTTTCAAATTAAATTACGCTCGCTCAATGCATAGTTGACGTGAATGCAACTTATGTCCAGCCCCATTCACGGACGACTTACGCAAACGACGTAAAACACGACGCTGTTCGTACGTTTCCGACGTCCATACCTAACATGACTTACCCCTGCTTTATGAGGGGTAACTTTGACGCGGAAATCAACGGAAGCGCCACCTAGCGGCCAGCGTAAATATGCAACTAAGATACGACGGTGTAAGAGACTTACGCCGCTCGTAGCTCAGCCGAATTTATGCGTAACTGATTCCAAGAATCAGCCGCATAGATACGACGGCTCTCATTCGGACTTACGACGGCGTACATGGCGCTACGCCGTCATAAGTCCTTTGAGAATCTGGGCCTTCATTTCTTTGTAAGTGGGTAAAATCTGCAGGGAATCAAATATTTTCTTACTGATGGTCTTGTAGCCCATTCCAGCCTTATGCAAGTCTACAATCTTATCCCCGACATCCTTTGACAGTTCTTTGGTCGTGCCCATGATGGTGAGGTTTAAATGAAAGAGATTCTGTGGACAGGTGTCTTTTATACGCATAACGATTTGTCATTAGAAGCACCTTCTTAAATGGACAGGACTAATCTTTGTACCACATGAGCACATACTGTAGCCAGTCTGTGGGAGCCAAAATTATTGCTGGTTGGTAGGGGATCAAATACTTATTTTAATCACTGAACTGCAACTCAATTTATAACATTTGTATAATGTATTTATTTTTCTTGATTTTTGGTTGATATTGTCTCTCATTTAAAATACATCCATGATAAAAATTATAGACCCTTCAATTCTTTGTAAGTGGGCAAAATCTGCAGGGGATCAAATATTTTCCCCCCACTGTATGTGTAATCTGTTTATTAAGGTTTTAAGCGTTTACTGCTATAAGCCTAGTACACATTGGTCGATTGTCAGGCGGCATCGGTCAATTTCAATGGAAACCGTCCGAAATTCAGCCCGTGTGTACTGCAGTCAGGCTGGCTTCCCCCAATGTGTAATATTTGTATTTATTGTTCATGTGGTGACTGCCCCTATTTTTGAAGTATATAGAAACCTGTATTTCTCTTCAATACAATGATTCCTTTCGTTTTACCTCCACATCTTATCTGTGTACGATGCTTAGGGTAAAGGGCTAGTATCAACTACCGGTTCTGCTGCAAGAGTTTGAAAGGCAGCACCAATTCAGGGTGCCAGGCAATCCGTCTAATTTTTTATAAATCGCAGCATTTTAACATTACAACTAATAATCAGAAATTGCCTAATATTTAAAGCAAAAACATTGGAGAATACTACTGCTTTATTAATATGGCATTGTTTTTCACTTATACTTATCCCTTTTCAAGCAACGGCAAAACCCCATTGCAAAGTTTGACATACCAGTTTCTGAGATATCTCAATTGCAACATCTTCTAAATGAACTAGAATAGTTAAATAGGTCTTCTCAGGTGTATTTTTATTACTTCAAAATAGTTTTAAAGCGATCTTACAACAGGCTAACAAAATTTTGTTTGTATTCTAAACATTACAGGTTAATTCAATAAACAGGACAAAGGGCTAATTGCAGAAACATAGCAACCACTCACACTTGACTTTAATAAACCAAAACTAGTACATGATGGATTGTGACTGGTTCTGGGTATATCATTTCACGGTTAGTTCTGTGCACCGTTATGATGAAGAATAGTAAAAAAATATATATTTAAAACATAAAATACTGGAACTGTTATCTCTTGGACAGCTTTACTTCAGACTGCACTGCGCAGCAGAAATTAAACTTAGAGGAACGATCACCTTGCTAAAGACAAAGTGACAGTGTCTGTGCACAGCTTACCCCTGACCACTTTTTACTCACCACTCAAAATATCTGGTGTCAGAGCTCAGAAGAACAGTGACATCACCCCTTCCGCTAGGCCTGTGCACTGAATCATTGGAGAAGGCGACATGCTCCCCAATACCCAGAAGTACCGGGTATTCGGCAGTGGCGACCACAGATGGAGAAGTGAGGAAGTGCTGCAAGGTAATAAGTAAATAATATATGTAAATATAAAGTGGTCAAAGAGTGGATTTTACACAGACATTGTCACCTTACCCTGACTGAGCAAGACGACAGTGTCTTTACAAAGTGTCTCTTTTTTCTGTTTTTCCATCTAGCAGTGCCTGTACCAAAGGCTGTTGTAAGGTTTCCATTGCTCCCTTTCATATAAAAGCATTATAGCAATACCTACGTAGCAGCTGTAGAAACGCAGACTGAAAATCAGCTTTTCGAAGGTAAAGCAAAGTCTTACCATGTCTGTCTAAATACAATTACATCCTATTATTTTTTCCCTTCGCATATAGAAAAAATAAAATTCCAGCTAGTTTGGAAAGGAGGGATGAAGGAAGAGAAAGTAAACTGCACTTTTACTATATTTCACAGCTGCTACCTAGGGGATATCTAATGAGACATGAGATGAGAGAGGGATCAATAAAGTGCTTACAACAACTTCTATGCACAGATAGTGTTTGATGGGAAAGCACAAACAAAGGCATGGTTTGCTTTAACTCTTCATAAGCATACACACAATCTGACTGACATCATATGTATGTGATGCTTTAGGCCTTTCATATACACCTGTTCACAAGTTTTCCATTCTGCTGCCTAGCGCTGAATGAAGAATGCTCTAGCTAGATAGAAGACATGGCACACAGTAATGTGATCTAATCATATGCTCCACATTCATAAACGAAAAAATTGTACATTGAACAATTAGTCTTAGGCACTCTCTTATTTTTTATATCCAAAGACTTAAGCACTTTCTCTAATGGGAACAACTAGCTTTACATAAAGAGACAAATGCTTTCTGAAGGTGCAGAATAATAATAAAATAAACACACAAAAAGATGAAGAAAAGCCAACTTAAGAAGCAAAAACAGGTGATGGCTAATTGCCAATCATGCACGTTTGTTTTTTGAGAAGCACTGAGCTGCATCCTATGCAGGTTCGATCAGTTATGTCTTGGTGGAAGTAGAAAGCCAGTTCAACAAATTGCTAGGAAAGGCAGCCAAGCGAGCTGCCGGGCCAAGAGCTACTGTTGTTGAGCGCCTAGGAATCTGTAACTTCTGAAATCCTATAAGCGGGCTGTTCCCTTTTGTTGCCTTATCATCACTTAATGGTTCTTGAAATACTATTACGTTCTCGTTTTCTGGCTTTTCTTCTTCTGGGGTTATGGGTGAAATATAACCTGTAGATGAACAGATATCTAGTCAGCAGACTTGAAACCAACACTACATATCAAAACTTCAATTCCTAAAGTCAAGCAGTCTTGTATATATATATATATATATATATATACACACACACACACACATATATATTATATATATATATATTTTTTTTTTAAACAAATGCTTTTATTGAGCAAAAAGAAAAAATACATACAGCAGGCATTCTTGACAAACATTGTGCATATCAATCAGTATCTCTCAATAAAGGCATGAAACAACATTCTCCATTATTGTATGCATTAATTGGAGACTAAGTTGTTGGTACCGTGAACAATTGGTCGTATCCATATAGTGTACATGTTGCACTGCGACATACAATCTCCTTCCTGGTGTAGATAAACCGCAGGAGAACCAAGAAGACCCAAAGGCCGCATTATGACCAGTCCTGATCAAGCACAGGTTGCAGATTCCCTGAGCCACCTGTCCCATATCTTGTTGTACTTTGAGGGTCACCCCCTATGGGAGTAGACCAGTTTCTTATAGGGCAATACATTATTGACCTCCGCTAACCATTGCGAAAACTCTGGTGAATTGGGCCTCATCCAGACCCTGGCTATGACTTTTCGTGCCGCAAAGAGCGTTTCATGCAGGAACGGGTCCAATATCGGCCACATCCATCGTGGGCATAGAAAGTGGAGAAATCTGTCCCTGTCTACCTTGTCAATATGAAATATCTGCGACAGCTGGGCAGCAAGGTAGTAGGCATTGAAGTCAGGTAACGCTGCGCCAGCCAGGTCTGACGGGTTCTTTAACCGATGCCACAGAAGTTTGTGTCTAGTTTTCCCCCAGATAAATGGTTTATCGAAGGCTTTCAGTATTTTGAAATGCCTGAGCACCAGGTACACCAGGGAGTGCCATATCATGTACAGCATCTTAGGCAGCAGGACCATTTTCACAAGGTTTATGCAACCCATCACTCCCAGTGGGAGGCGGGCCCACACCTGTGTCTTTTGCTTCAACATGTCATATAGTGGCGTGATATTGAGTGGGACATAGTCCGCAGGGTCGCGGGTGGTCCGGATGCCCAAGTACTTGATATCTACCTTTTGAAGGGGTAGTAGTGCCCTGTCGCGAGGTGGTGGGAAGTGGTCAAGGGGGAGAATCTGGGACTTGTCCCAATTAATCCGGAGGCCAGAAAAGGCACCAAAGCGCTCTATTAAGTCTAATGCTAAAGGCAGGGATTCACCTGAGTCATCTAAGTATAAAAGGGTCGTCCGCGTAGGTGCTGATTTTTTCCACCACCCCTCCTCTCTGCAGTCCCTCTATCTCTGGATGCGACCGTATGGCTATTGCGAGGGGTTCTGCCACCAGAGCATAAAGCAGTGGCGACAGGGGGCACCCCTGTCTCGTGCCCCTAGATAGGGGAAACTGTTCCGATGGCCATCCATTGGCCAGAGCCCTGGCCACTGGAGTCTGGTAGAGAAGCTGCACCCATTTTATGAACCTAGGGCCGAGACCAAACCTATCCAAACAAGTCCATAGGTACCTCCACTCAACCGAATCGAAGGCCTTGGCGGTGTCCAAGGCTACGATCACCCTGGATCCCGGATTGTCATGCGTCGTCTGAAGGTTAATGAACAATCTCCTCAAATTAAAAGAGGTGTTCCGGCCCGGCATAAATCCGGCCTGGTCTCTATGTATCAAGGTCAGAATTACTGTGTTCAGGCGGAGAGCAAGCACTTTTGCAAGTATCTTGACGTCCACCTGAAGCAGTGAGATGGGGCGATAAGATTACGGGAGGTGTGGTCCTTACCAGGTTTTGGAATTAACACTATATTGGCCTCCCTCATAGAGGTCGGGAGTTCGAAACTTTCAAATATGGAGGCATATAATGCAAGGAGCCTGGGGACCAATACGTCTGAGTAAGTAGAGTAAAACTCCGCAGGTAGGCCGTCCGAGCCTGGGGTCTTAGAACTGGGGGGCGCCGCTATTGCCCTGGAGATCTCCTCCCATGTCAATGGCGCTTCTAGGTCTCTGGTCTGTTCCTCCGTTAGCCGAGGAATGGGTAAGCCTGTAAGGAAAGTCTCCATCAGGGAGTCATCATCTGGAGCTACAATGGTGTATAAATTAGCAAAGAAGTCTCGGAACAGTGACGCAACCCGTATAGGCTTTGTCACAAGTGCACCGTCAGGAGAGAGGAGTGAAATCACTACTGGAGGTCTCTCCTCGCAGTGCACCAGGTAGGCCAACAACTTCCCGGCCCTCTCTCCATGTTCATATGACTTTTGTCTATGAAAAAAAGAGTTTGCGCTTAGATTTCTTCCAAAGTAGCTGGTCTACTGTCCTACTACATAGCTTAAGATTGGCAGCCTTATCAGCTGTGGGATCCTCCAAAAATGCCCTTTCTGTCGTGATAAAGAGTTCTGTAGCTTTGTCCAGAGCCTCAGCAGAGGTCCTTTTCAGGTTGTTAATGCGGGCTGTGAGTGTCATGCGCGCATGATTCCCAGACTATATGTGGTGAAGCAGAGTCAATGTTGGTCTCAAAGTATTGTTCCCAGTCAGTGGCAAGGTCATCATCCTCCGGAAACAAGGTCAGCCAGAAAGGATTTAGCTTCCAAGAGGGTGGCGGGCATGGGGTAGAGAGAGCGATCTGGGGGAGAATCCCGCACCTGTCAATCTAGGGAGAAGTGATTTAGACATGAGTATGCGGTCTATGCGGGACATTGTAGATAGGAAAAAATGTGAAACTGCGCTACCTAACTAAATAAACATTAAAAAATAATAAAAAAAGCTGCAACAAAAATTGTGATATACACACAATAAATAGACAGAAGGAAAAATTAAGTTGCGCTAACAATATGTGATAATAAGTTATTAAGTGAATAATAATAAATAAATATAATTGATATAAATCGTGTCCAAGGTCCAATGGACAAAAAATTCATACAAAAAAAACGTGATAAAAGTTCAACTCAGGTGAATAAAATGATGAGTGACTGGCAAACACAAATCCTCCACCAGTGTGATAGATGAATATGATTATGCGCTTACCAGAAGGGCAAGCAAACAGGGCTTGCAGCTGGAACCCCCAGCTAGGGTCTTTATCCGGAGCTGCTACCAATGATCTGGATGGTATTCCTCCAATAGATAGATAGGATCAAGGTCCAGGATACATGAAAGAAAATATGTCTCATATGGTGATGTACCGCAAATGAATCCAATAAAGGCACACCAAAGGAAAGCCACCACCAATAGGTATCACCAAGTAAGGGGGGACTCTTACCAGATATATGAAAACAGAGCGCTTGTGGCCAAACCCAGCCAGGGCCTTTAAAAGATTGCCTCCAATTCACCAGCTAAAGAAAGAGTACTCTCACAAGCAGCCACAGCGGAGTATATCACCAAAAGAAAATGAAGATCCACATAGTGATGTACCGTAGATAAAATGTTTAATAAAACAAAAGATGCACTTACATAAAAGTCGATCAATATCAGCATAAAAGTTTTGAGCCGGCCGGCTACTACGAACGCCCGTCCTTCGGGACCTAGACGCAGCACGTCAAAGCGTCTCCTCCACGCTTTGACGTGCTGCGTCTAGGTCCCGAAGGACGGGCGTTCGTAGTAGCCGGCCGGCTCAAAACTTTTATGCTGATATTGATCGACTTTTATGTAAGTGCATCTTTTGTTTTATTAAACATTTTATCTACGGTACATCACTATGTGGATCTTCATTTTCTTTTGGTGATATACTCCGCTGTGGCTGCTTGTGAGAGTACTCTTTCTTTAGCTGGTGAATTGGAGGCAATCTTTTAAAGGCCCTGGCTGGGTTTGGCCACAAGCGCTCTGTTTTCATATATCTGGTAAGAGTCCCCCCTTACTTGGTGATACCTATTGGTGGTGGCTTTCCTTTGGTGTGCCTTTATTGGATTCATTTGCGGTACATCACCATATGAGACATATTTTCTTTCATGTATCCTGGACCTTGATCCTATCTATCTATTGGAGGAATACCATCCAGATCATTGGTAGCAGCTCCGGATAAAGACCCTAGCTGGGGGTTCCAGCTGCAAGCCCTGTTTGCTTGCCCTTCTGGTAAGCGCATAATCATATTCATCTATCACACTGGTGGAGGATTTGTGTTTGCCAGTCACTCATCATTTTATTCACCTGAGTTGAACTTTTATCACGTTTTTTTGTATGAATTTTTTGTCCATTGGACCTTGGACACGATTTATATCAATTATATTTATTTATTATTATTCACTTAATAACTTATTATCACATATTGTTAGCGCAACTTAATTTTTCCTTATGCGGGACATTGTGTGATGGGAGGCGGAGAAGCAGGAATACGCCCTGGATGCAGGATTCCTGAATCTCCACGAGTCAACGACGTGAAAGTCATCTAGGAGTCTCGCAAATCTCATGGGGCGGTGAGGCGAGGAGGAGGGGGACCCCACCATCCTGTCAAGGGACGGGTCTAGCACATTGTTAAAGTCACCTAGCCATATCGTGGGTACGTCATGGTGTAGAGCCATAAAGTTAAACCCAGCTATAAGGATAGTAGATTGGAACAGGGGTGGTACATAGAAAGCTAGCAATAACATTGTATCCCCATGCAGCTTAGCTTTTAGGAAAACATATCTACCCAGCGGGTCAATCTCTGAAACCTGGAGCTCAAAGTGTGTTGTCTTAGCGATGAAAATCGAGACCCCCCCTGGAATGTGTGGTGTGGACAGAATGGTAAGCCCATCCCAACCACGGGCGTCTAAGTGCCCTCTGGACCGATCCCTCAGCATGAGTCTCCACCAGGACCACCACATCAGCTCTCTGCATTTTGAGCAGTGTAAAAATAGCCGACCTCTTAATCCAGGATCCAGGTCACCCCTAAAATCACATAGTAATATAGATAATCTCCCAGGGAGAGTGCACACCAGCAGCATAGCTGAAGTATCACGGTAACAAATATACACATAACGAAACATTCTGTCTCTAACAAATAAAACCCATAGAACCCCCCTCCCTGCCCTGTCCCCAACTGGTGCAGGCGTTTACCCTTAACTGTCAACATGGCGAGTACAATGCCCATCCTGTGAAGAAAACAATGTGAAACAACAGATCATATACAAATACAGATAGGACGGCAGCAACGATGAAAAAAAAAGAACAGTGTCAGTTGTTCTATTCATCCCAGGAGGTGAACTGCAGCATGTGGGGCGAAACTTTGCTGCGTAACGCAACACATTACAGGACCGTGCCCACTGTACCAGTGAGCGTACTAGCGAAGGGCTTTTCTCTGCCAGAGAAAAAAAAAAAAGATCGGGAAAAAATGACAAGCAGAAAAAAAAAAGTGAAAAAAAAGTAGAAAAAATGATAAAGACCCATATTCTTTTCCGTTGGTGCCCAGGCTGTTAGCAGACATATCATGCACTCAGAGCCCTAAAAGCCGGAGTTTAGTCAGCACACATTAGCAAATACATGCGTAAGCTACAGAGCCTCATCAAGGCACCCCATTTTCTGTAGTCCTAACTATAAATTTTGAGAGTCTCCACAGAGGCTTCCAACCAGTAATAAGCTTACACCACAGACAATACACAAAGTGCATGACACTCTGGACGTCACTGTTTCAGCTCTGCCCCTCCGCTAAAGCTCGCTGTCGGTTTATGTCACAGAGCTAGTCCAGGTCCTGCAAGGATAACGACCTGCGGTTCAGGTGGCAATAAACCCAAGGCTCAAATGCCTGATTTTGTTGCCCCCTTACTGCAAATGAGCTTTTACATTGATTGGTGGCATATATATTTATCAGATTAGTAAAAAAAAACTTGTTGGTAACATGAGGAGGAAGAGGGAAAGTTCACTTTACTTATTTTGAGATTTATTGTGACACCACACCAGCAATGTTAGGGCTCATTCACACTAGTAGTTAGGGGGCTGTAAAATTCTTCAGTTGGAGACATTTTTACAACCCCCAACTGCTACCCCTTTAGCTGCATAGGCAGCAGCTGGAGGTGTACACATGCTGTGGTCTTGATGTTTTTTTGTCATGACAGGAACCTTTGGCATGTGCTACCACCCAATGAACACAACCCATTCAAGTGAATAGGGCTGCTCTGCAATGCACACAGTTGCCGATCTTCGGGCACACAGAGGTGGGCTGAGGGGCCAAAGCGCCGCTGGTGTAGGCAGACCCGGGTTACAAATAGTGAATATCTGGCTGCTGATGGGGGTGCTATTAAGCTGCTATGTGACATTTTGGGGGAGCTAAAGCACCCCCAAGCACCCACCTGGCGCCGCCCCTGGGTTAAACCAATTGCTCACAGGTTTTGGAAGAAAAGAGAACACCAAGTTGAGATTTCACTAAGCCACTAAGGAGTGTACAAGGCCATCACAAAGGAATAAGAAGTAAAAGGCCTCTGGAGGAGAATCGCTTTGGGGGAGATTTAACCCTTGATGGTACTGGGCTTCAACAGTCAGACCATTAAAGTCAGAGACCAAGAAGCACGTGATAAATCGATCCTTGAAGCAGAGGATCTGGATGACCTTGGAGGGCCCACAGGGTATACGCCAGGAGCCTGATGAGCACCAAATACTGTGACCGTCTAATCAGAATTCCCTTTCATCTCGACCCTGCAAGCGACAAAAGCGTTTGAGGCGGAAAGGTATAAAATTAGGTTGAGGAACATGACTTTCCAGCAATAATTCTTTTTTTTTCCTCTTTGAGCCATGAGACTTCCGGTTCCTTCCAATGGTTAATGCAAGCCACCACATTGAATGACTGAATCCTGGTCAGATAACCCTGGAGACAAATGGTCCATCATTGAAAGGACAATCTAATCATTCTGAGCTCCAGAACATTTTTCTGGCTACAAAGTCCCTTGCACCTTAAGTGCCAAAGACGCCATTCCAGCTCAACAGACGGGCACTCATCGCGAGAACCTCCCAGAAAATCTGGAGGAAGGCTTAGCCTGTTTCCAGCGCTAGGCATATTAACCACTTTCTGCCGGCCGTACGACTTTGTACGGCCGCAGCAGGGATCCCAATTGCCGGGAAGCCGTCTATATGCCCGCCGCATCACTGAGATGCCAATGCGTGTGCCTGGCGGCAGCGATGTCTGCCAGGCACCCGCGATTGGCGGTTACACAGACAAGGACGTGGATCTGTGTGTGTAAACACACAGATCCACGTCCTGTCAGGGAGAGAGGAGACCGATCTGTGTCCCTTGTACATAGGGACACAGATCGGTCACCTCCCCCAGTCAGTCCCCTTCCCCCACAGTTAGAAACACTATGCAGGGTACACATTTAATCCCTTCCTCACCCCCTAGTGTTAACCCCTTCCCTGCCAGTCACATTTATACAGTAATTAGTGCATATTTATAGCACTGATCGCAGTATAAATGTGAATGGTGCCAAAAATGTGTCAAAATTGTCCGCCATAATGTCGCAGTCCCAATAAAAATCACAGATCGCCGCCATTACTAGTAAAAAAATAATAATAAAAAAAAAAAAAAATTCTGTCCCCTATTTTGTAGGCGCTATAACTTTTGCGCAAACCAGTCGCTTATTGCGATTTTTTTTTTTTACCAAAAATATGTAGAAGAATACGTATCGGCCTAGACTGAGAAAAAATAAATGTTTTTTTTTAAAAAATGGCCTATTTATTATAGCAACAAGTAAAAAATATTGATTTTTTTTATCAAAATTGTCGATTTTTTTTGTTTATAGCGCAAAAAATAAAAAACGCAGAGGTGATCAAATTCCACCAAAAGAAAGCTCTACTTGTGGGGGGAAAAAGCACATCAATTTTGTTTGGGAGCCACGTTGCACGACTGCGCAATTGTCAGTTAAAGCGACGCAGTGCCGGAAGCTGAAATTTCACCTGGGCAGGAGGGGGGTATATGTGCCCAGTAAGCAAGTGGTTAAAGTACTGTAAGTGTAATTCATTACCTTGTAAAACAACCCATTCAGTTTAAATAGGAGTCAAAGGAAAAACATTTGTATAGAGTTAAAAAAACGCCTACCCCCCCTTAATAAGCGATAGTTCACATTCCTTCTGTTCTCGGATGCTTAAGAGCTCGGGAAGGAGAAACAGCAGCTCATTGGTCTTTTCCTGAATGGTCTTTTCGGTGAGTGGTTTTGAAGGCGGTGGGGGCAGGACAGATCTGATCATTTGAGGAGAGCAGGCGCAATTCAGAAACACAGCTAGAAAACGGACCATGCTGTGCTCTCATGCCTAGTGTGGTCAGGTTTTGATAGGAAAGCAAAGGGGCTGGCAAGAATACCAAGTATTTCACATAAAGGAATACAATAGAAAACCGGATACTTTTTCATAGAAGTACATGGTGCAACAGGCATGAATGCAATGAAATGTTGGATTTACATATTAATTACCAGGTCAGCCTGGTGGAAAGTTTGGTTTTGAAAGTCAGATGAATGCAGCAGTCCAGAGACTGATGCTGCCAGAATATTGAGAAGTAATGATCTGGAATTATATTGGACATTTGGGACGGAATGAAGCACCTTAGTAAAGACTTAAAAAGTTCAGTGGACAGGCCAAACTGAAGGATTACGAATTGGAAATGTCACACAGCAATAGCAAAGTGCAGGCAATAATGCACCTGAAGCATGGGGAAGACCGAGGATTCAAGGAGGTCCGATAACAAAAAAAAAAAATTCGGCCGAGGTCTGAATCACAAGTCTGTGCCATGAAAGATTGTCCTTTTTTTGGCACAAGCCGCACTCTCTGGCGTTTTTCTTACGGTTTCCTCCACACACCCTGCTTATACTCTGTAAATGTCCCCAATAGTGTTCTCCCTTACATCAGGTGCCCGTACCAGAGTAATTCATTACTTTAGACTACCCTTAAAAATCGGTTGCCACGACAGAGTATCCTCTTATATCAGGTGTCCCCATCAGAGTGTCCCCTTTTACAGGTATTCCCGTCAGAGTGACCTCTTACATCAGATATCTTCATAAGGACCCCTTACATCTGGTGTCTCCATCACATCAGGTGTGCCCATCAGAGTGCCCCTTTACATCAGGTGTGATGGGCACACACAGTGCCACCTTACATCAGGTGTTCCTATCAGAGTGCCCCTAACCTCCAGGTGTCCCCTTAACATAATATGTGCCCATCAGCGTGCCCCTTTAACATAATATGTGCTGATCAGAGTGCTCCCTTACAACAGGTGTCCCCATCAAAGTGCCCCTTTACATCAAGCGTCCCCATCACAGTGCCAGCTTACATCAGGTGTTTCCATCAGAGTGCCCCTAACCTTCAGGTGTCCCTCATCAGCATATCCACTTAACATACATGCCCATCAGCGTGCCCCACTAACATATGTGCGGATAGTAACATATGTACCCATCAGTGTGCCCATTTTAACATAAAATGTGCCCATCAGCATGCCCCTTATTTTATGTCAAGGGGCATTCTGATGGGTGCATTTATGTTAAGGGGCATGCTAATGGGCACATTTTGTTGTGCCCATTAGTGTGCCCCTTGACAAAATGTGCCCAAAGTGGCCCTTAAAATAAAATGTGCACATCAGAGTGAACCTTAACCTAAAATAAGGGGCATGCTGATGGGCACATTTTATGTTAAGTGTATACTATGCAGTCCTTAAAGCTTGCCAGTGTCAAATTTCCCTGAAGGTGGAATAATAATCTATTGGTTCCAGAATACCTCAGCCCATGTCCTGTAATGTGCGAGTAAGAAAAACTGTAGGTCATCTCAGGCTATGACCCCTCTGTGTCCCTCAATGGACTCCAAGAAAAAGATTTTACGGTAAGTGCAAAAATACCATTTTCTTTTTCCACTGAGAAACAGGAAGTCTTCAACTTTTTTTTATTTTATTTTTTTAAATGCCTCAATTTGTCTAAAGGATCACAATATAGAGAAAAAATAGGAACTTTAGAAACCTGTACAGAATGCAAGTACATGAGAAAGAGAGAAAGAGAAAGAGAAAGAGAGAGAGAGATGGCGTTACATATGTAGGATCTAAAGTGTTTTTACCTGTAATGTCACAGGATGTCTTTGTATGATAGTAGTCTGCATACTGTCTACCATATCAGACATTTGCAATGTATGTTTTCTGTATGTATATTTCCTTTTTGCTAAATAAAAAATGTTTCAACATAAAGTGTTTTTACATTGACAAAGGTGATTCCATCTTGAACCTCTGCATCTCACCAAGCAATTAAGGGAATTGAAGTCCAGAGTGGGATGAACTTTTTTTCTTCTGAACTGTAAACAGGTTGGAGTAAAACCCCCAAAACTTCTTCATGACCAGGACGTTGCAGTCGCCGCCTGGAGTAGAAGATCCTGTATCAGTGGCATATCTAGAACCTTCAGGGCCACAGTGCAAAAAACTATGACGGGCTCCCCTGACCCCCAGCTGAAACCCTTCCTTCCGAGACTGGTGGCTAGACTGAAGGTATTTAAAAAGGCTGTATGATCAGTTGTTTGCCTCTGAAGGACATCCTTCGAAACGCGTCAGTAAGCAGGGAACCTGGTGAGGTCCTCCTTGGGCTAGAGGCTTTGGTAAAGCTAGGAGATTGTAGCCACTTAGTGTCTTGACGAGAGATTTTACTACCTACACTTAATACCTAAATTGTTATATTTTATTTTATAATAAATTTGATGTTGGATAATGGCCAGTGCGCCCTCTGTTTTTATATATTTTTCACAGTGTTCTGAGGACAACCCCAGTCCTAGAGGGCAGCAAGGCTGCTTAGTAATATCCACACAAGACCGCAGAGTTCTCTTCTAATTTGGACTACCACACCAGTGCGCAGGAGAAGATCGTTGCTGTTGATCATGTTGGTGCAAACTTATGCCTGAATGGCCGTCCATCATATCTCTGCCCTCCTCAATAGGGCAAGGATGCCGGTTACAGACATCTACCCACTACATAGGCAGAGCGGGCGGAAGTAACAGAGGCAAATGGTAAATGCTCATAGTCAAAATGGCAGGTGCAGAAACCGCCGCAGTAGGTGCAAAGCCTTAGCCTAAATTGATGGCAGCTCAACCGCATAGTGAGGGTATCTGCGGGAGGGCTGCGTACTAAGTACTGGCCAGGTGGATGGTGGGGAGAGTACTTGCCTGCCCACAACCGCGTGGTAACACAAAGTGTGTGCACCGATGCCCCCCACAGTCTCTGGGACCCAGACCAACCAGGGAAGGGGCCCACATACAGCTGAGCCATCAAGGCTCTAGCGAAACCCTGTTGGCCAAAACCAGGGGGCCATCTCTATCCAGCGATGTCTATGAGTCCCTCAGGTGTCCCTGACTCTCCCTCCTGATTGGCTGAGACAAATTAGTGGTGCCATTAGCTCCTGCAGCTGTCAAAGTCAGTTAGCCAATCAGGAGAGAGAGAGAAGGGGCAGGGCCGAACGGCTGCTTTGTGTCTGAATAGACACACAGAGCTGCAGCTCAACTCAGGTGCCTCCATAGCAAGCAGCTTGCTGTGAGGGCAATGAACAGGAGGGAGGGGCAAGGAGAGCTGAAGAGGAACTCGAGAAGAGGAGGATCTGGGTTGCTCTGTGAAAAACCATTGCATAGAGCAGAAAAGTATAACATGTTTATTATTTTTATTTTAAAAACAAGACTTTCCATCACTTTAACCACCCAAGTCCAGGGCCTCTGAGATTTGGTGTTTACAAGAAAATTACTTAGAACCCCCAAACATTATATATATTTTTCTAACACCCTAGAGAATAAAATGGCGGTCGTTGCAATACTCTGTCACACCGTATTTGCGCAGCGGTCTTGGAAAAATTCACTTTAAATAGAAAAATAAGACAACAGCAAAGTTAGCCCATTTTGTTTTATTTTGTGAAAGATAATGTTACGCTGAGTAAATTGATATCCAACATGTCACGCTTCAAAGTTGCGCCTGCTCATGGAATTTTTACCCTGTTTAAAAAAAATGTTTTAAAAAAAAAATGTTTAAAAAATTCTACAGGTTGCATGTTTTGAGTTACAGAGGAGGTCCAGGGCTAGAATTCTTGCTCTGGCTCCAATGATCACGGCGATATCTCACATGTGTGGTTTGAACACCGTTTTCATATGCGGACCCCTCTCCCGCCACCGATAAAAGTGATCTTGCGGTGAATCCGCCACAGAGACCACTTTTATCTGAAAGCGTACCTCCTGCTCTTGAAGAGAGAACTGGGGTTATGTTAGCTAGCTGCTACCATAACAATGGTATTTCTTGTCAAAGTAGCAACGTATTCCTGCAGCGGGCGGTCCGTAAGTGGTTAAGCTCTGGCAATAAAACCTGGAAGCTGATTGGTTTCTGTGTAGAAGTGCACCTTATTTTGCACTCTCCAGCTCTAGCAAAAAAAAAAAATAGCCAATTTCTGAAGGTTCCACACCTAACTTTTCCAAGACCTGTACATTCCTGATGGACATTTGACGTCTGGAGCAATATTTTCCTGAGAAGGAAGTGGTCTTTAACCACTTACCCCCCGGACCATATTGCTGCCCAAAGACCAGAGTACTTTTTGCGATTCGGGACTGCGTCGCTTTAACAGACAATTGCGCGGTCGTGCGACGTGGCTCCCAAACAAAATTGGCGTCCTTTTTTTCCCACAAATAGAGCTTTCTTTTGGTGGTATTTGATCACCTCTGCGTTTTTTATTTTTTGCGCTATAAACAAAAATAGAACGACAATTTTGAAAAAAATGAATATTTTTTACTTTTTGCTGTAATAAATATCCCCCAAAAATATATAAAAAAAAACTTTTTTTTTCCTCAGTTTAGGCCGATACGTATTCTTCTACATATTTTTCGTAAAAAAAAAATCGCAATAAGCGTTTATTGATTGGTTTGCGCAAAAGTTATAGCGTTTACAAAATAGGGGGTATTTTTATGGCATTTTTATTAATATTTTTTTTTACTAGTAATGGCGGCGATCAGCGATTTTTTTTTCGGTATTGCGACATTATGGCGGACACTTCGGACATTTTTGACACATTTTTGGGACCATTGGCATTTTTATAGCGATCAGTGCTATAAAAATGCATTAGATTACTATAAAAATGCCACTGGCAGTGAAGGGGTTAACACTAGGGGGCGGGGAAGGGGTTAAGTATGCCTGGGTGTGTTCTTACTGTGGGGGGGGGGGGGGGGGTGGCCTCACTAGGGGAAACACTGATCTTCTGTTCATACATTGTATGAACAGAAAATCAGCATTTCCCCTGCTAACAGGAACGAGAGCTGTGTGTTTACACACAAAGCTCCCGTTCCCCGCTCTGTACCGAGCGATCGCGTGTGCCCGGCGGCGATCGCGCCCGCCGGGCACACGCACGGGAGTCGGGGGCGAGCGCCTCCGGCGGCGCGCGTGCGCCCCTAGTGGCGGCTAATCGGCAGGACGTCATATTACGTGCTCTCGCCTAGGAGAGCCACCTTGTGGACGTATTATGACGGTGCGGCGACGGCAAGTGGTTAACAAACCCAGAACCAGGCTAACTCCTTAGTATGGAGGCTGTGGACAGGTCGAATGGTAGCACTAAGAGCAATCCTTTAATACAAAATGCAGAAACCACTGGTGATGCTGGAAAATTGAGAGGTTTAGGTGGGCATCTTTGATATCCACTGACACAAGAAAGTCCCCCTGATGAAGCAAAGCAATCTTTGATGGGTACCGTGCATCCTGAATTGTTGTACCATCAGAAATTTGCAGGACCCATTTTTTTGCCCACACCAGAATCGTATTGCATGGGTGTTCACAAAACAGATTTTGGGGTGACTTAATATACACCCCCGCAGTGATTCGCATGAACTGGGTGAGATTTTAATACGGTGCAGAATAAACACAGAATTTGCTGCGATTTCCACACCAGTTTAAACCGGCACTTAATTTCACTTGGGAGCCATAACTGGGCTGAAAAGCAAGCCATTCTGGAATGAATGTGATGAACCCTGGGACAGCAGCTTTTTCAGGGCTGCAAAGAAAACTGATCTGCTTTGTGGCTCCAAATATATCCTTGAGCGCATAAAGCAGGAAAGCAGTGAATGCCAGCTTATAACCACTGCAAAAACCAATAGGACATCCCCTCATCTTCACTGTGAGGAGAACTTGTGGGTTAAGTTCTTCATATGGTAAGGACTTATGCTGGCCATACATGGATTGAAATTCAGTTGGGTCAGCAAAGACCGGACGATTTCTGATCCATGTATGGGCAGGCCGATTGCCGCTGGCAGAAATCGTGTTGGTCAAGAACGTGCCTTGCGCACCCTTGCTGGCAGAATACAATAGCGCTATGGGAGGCCTTTCCCCATAAACACTGACTGTGTTGATGGAGTAATTAAGCGACTTTGGCCCCCTCAGCTCCCATGGTGGACATCTTTGGGATGGCCTGCTGGCTGTCGATGCTTAGTGCTCACGATGGTAGCCATGTTTGTGAGTAACTTTAATTGACCTTTTCCCTCATCCGGGCCAAAATGTTCTACTATGACTACCTAGAATACAGTGGTACCTATGCATACTCATATGTTATTTTTAGATGGATGGTTGGCGCTTGCTCCTGATAAGTGATGGTTCACGAAACTCGTTTTTTAACATCCAATACTATGTATCTCATCATTTTTGTCTTTATTGTTATATGCTCAATTGCTGTATTTTTGCTGAAGCAACTGTTTCAATGTAGCGCTTTGATCCTGTTGCAACATGCTTATAACTGTTGATAGATCTTTTAATAAAGTTTATCTCAAAATGTGCATTCACATTTTGTTTATGGATCAATGCATTCATACATAGGTTGTCAGAACATTTGGGGTTAAAATAATTTATATTCATATACATATAATGTCGCATATTGTATAATTTTTCATATTCAGATATATTTGACATGACAGAGGCCATTTTGTCTCTAAGGTTTCAACTAAGTTCATAAGCTCACGAATAGACATTGTTATCTGTATTTTTATCCCAGACCATAAATTCAAAGGTTTGAACACTTAGTAAAATATACCAGTATCCCAGATTATATATATTTTTGTCTTTGACATAAATAAGATAAGGGGAGTTGGTACAGACTTACAGTCTGTGTAACCTAAATAGTATGTCAGAATAAGCCACAAAGCCATAGGGCTTAAGCCTATTGTATTATGTATTTTAAATAATGTTTCCTTTATATATCTTCACAATGTATTAGTTATTCATGATCACTCGTTAAGCACATATATATATATATTATGGTAAAGTTACAATTGTGAGATCCTAACTGTATTGACATTTAGAAACTGCTTAGACTTAGTTACCGTATTTAACGCGGAATAACGGGCTCCCGCGTATACCGCGCACCCCTAAAGTTGCCCCCGAAATTCCTGTAAAAAAAAAATGTTATATGATTTTATTACTTACAGTTTTGGTGTCTTCCCAGCGTCCATCGTCCAGTCCGGCGTCCGTCTGCGGCCTCGATGGTGTCCTCTCGGCTTCTCCAGCGCGCGCCTCAAGTCGAGTCCCCGCTTCCCGCGCTCAGTTCGAACGCCTCCGCCGACATATAAAGTGCAGTACACTCTGGTACATTCGGCAAGGCTCGGCTTCCCTCGCGCTCACGCTCTGTGACGTTTATGCGTGAGCACGAGCGAAGCCGAGCCGAATGTACCCGAGTGTACTGCACTCGGTATATGTCGGCGCAGGATTTCAAACTGAGTGCGGGAAGCGGCTATCGGCGTATATCGCGCACCCACGATTTCCCCCTTATTTTAAGGGGAAAATAGTGCGCGATATACGCCGATAAATACGGTACATTCCAATGAATTCAGTTTCAAGGAATTCAACAAACCCATAGCTAATTATGTGGGGTTTATTTTTCCCAACACATAAATTGAAGTTGTCGCCAGGTTGGCTGAGGATATTGACACGTGATTGTCAAACATTGGACAATTAATTTTGTTTTGTTAAGCTTAGGTCAAAAGGGGTCATACATTATATTAGGCCTCGGTGACCCTAACATTAGGAGTAATTTCTTATCCAATACTGCCTCTAGTGGTCGAATATAATAATAACTCAAGATGGCCGCATACTTGGTTGTCATGGTTACCTACAATAACATATTGTCATATGACATTATCCATTACATAGTAATGAGACACACCCACTTTTTGGGTGAGATGAAAAGGTGTTGCACTTAGCTCAAAGGGAACTGGCTCTACATTTGAAAGGCTGAGGAGATCTCTCTGGAGACTGAAGCTGGAAGGAGGAGATCTTGAAACGCAAACATGTAGGGGGGTTGGAATGAGTCTTATGGGACTGATCACCTCACAGGAAGCTTCTCAAACAGACAGAACTCTTAAATTCTGGTAAAGTATAAATCTTTTCATGTATACCTTTTTAGGTAATTGAAGTTTTGTTGAGTATATGCTTGACTAATCCAATCCATCGTTAGATTAGTTTTGGAGTGAAGCGAATTCTAACTACAGTATTTTTTTGTTTCGCTTCTAAAACAAGGGAGATACATATATTGTTATATCTCACAATACTGACTTCAAAGTATTTAGAATTGGATTGGTTATAGTATGTGTTAAACCATGGATTCATTCTAAATTCAATATAAGTCTTGATCAGATTATCAAGCTGTGCACAATATAACATTTTTGTTTGTGCATTTAAGAGTGTAAGAAGAAGGTCTGTTTGTTTTGAGAAGAGATCACACCATAGTTAAGGTAAACATAATTGTTTACACTAAGTCCATGGAGTCACGGAAGCTTTTCACTAATGCCGCGTACACACAATGGGAATTTTCCGATGGAAAAAGTCAGACTTTTTCCATCGGATATTCTGATCGTGTGTAGCCCCATGTGAGTTTTTTTCATCGTAAATTCCATCGGAGTTTAGATATAGAACATGTTCTATTTTTCACAGATGGAATTCCAATGTGATTTGGCCAGGCAAAAGCCTGATTGTGTGTATGCGGCATAAGAGTTACCAAGTTTTAAATATACAAGTATTCTAGAATTGAAATGTGATAATTTGTAATAGAGCTTGTATAGAAATGTGAATTATCTTTATAACCATTTATTTTTTATATGTAGAAGTATATCCATTTGTTTCATCACCAAATATACCTGATATTAATTGCACTGCATTTTTAGTAAATATTTTTAGGCAATATCATTTGTGTCACTTGTCTTCAAAATAGCACGGAGAAACAAACTTGAGTTTCTTATTGATATTGTAGGAAATTGTAAATCTCCCAAATCAAAGATTTGCATATTTCCATAAATACAATACTATTTTATTATTTCAGTATAAACATTCTGAAAAGGTCATGTTCACTGCACCAATCTTTGGATATACACCTCTTTTAAAGTCCCAACCTTTTTCCTGCGCCACAGGGATGGAGGCACGTGTCTATGCGTGCCTCGATCAAAGTCCCAAACCCTTTCCTATAGTCAAGCGACTTTCTTTCCTTCCACCTGTTGTGGAAGGAAAAAAAATGTAATCATCTATGGCTTGCCTTAAAGGGTTACTAAACCCACAGCAGGAAAACCAGTCTGAAAATGCAGTAAAGCATGCTGGTTATACTCACGGTGGAACCTAAGGGGTTAATCCTCTGCATTGTGTATAAAGGATGTGCGATTCGATCTCTCTTATCCTCCTCTTCTTTGACTGAAACCAACCCATCTACTGACAGAACAGTAGAGTGCATGCGATCAGCAGAGGGCCACTCAGTACTGTCCAGAAAGAGGATCGGGGGAAAACTTCTCCTACAAGCTTTAGACACGGATAGAAGTCACAAGACTGCTCTAACTGCTGATGAGACACGGTATTCAGTAGTTTCTATTTACTAAAACGATTGAATTTCCATCTTCTGTGTATTGTGGGAAACCAAATATAGTGAATACAGGGTCCTGGTTTAGTCTTTAGCTTAGAGCCAGAAGCTGCTTGCTTACGAAATTAACTCTTATTGGAATCTGAAGACATCCCATTTTCTGACTACCTTCTAAGGGGTAAGGAGCATGCTCTTTCCACTGCCCACCTTCTGAAGGCATCCAAGGATGGTCCAAACCAAGCACTTGCTTTTAAAGGGCAGCCTGCCAAACAATACTTGAGCTATAGAATACTTCTAAGAACAGACATGGTTCCCATCCATGAAAGCGGTTTTATGAGAGTGATCACGCATCCCTAATATGGCAGCAGAAATTCCTCCCTTGACACATAGGAAGTGGAAGACTATGCCCGTAGGAGCACTAGAAATACCAAATAAGGATTGGAATTCGAAACTAATCTGACCCCTTTGGGATCTATGGCAAGGAGAACATTGTATGTATGTATGTATGTATGTATGTCTGTCTTCCGTACCTGATAAAAGGATTTGATTGAGAGTCCAATCTAAACCCCCTCCCCCTGACCCAGAACACCTACCTTGGCTAGCACTCAGGAAGCCGCAGCTGCTGCTACTTTGTTGGTCAAAAAGCAGACTGGCGTTGAGCAGACTGAAGCCTGGTGTGTTACGACAGGATTCCCATCCTGTGTAGACTTAGGGAGCTGCATAGACAAGTGTACTGTGTCCGGGATCTGAGATAAAGTGGTGTCCGTAAATATGCAGAAGCATACGACGCCATCATGCACATGTGCTGCGCTAGACTGCCCCTTTTGTGCTCTGCGACCGCAATTTGTCACCCCCATTGGTTAACTGCTCCAGACCAACCCCCATAACACAGGGAAACACTGTCCAGGAAAAATGACTCTGCATGCCCAGTCTTTACCCTTAATGATGGGTGTGCCAAGCAGAGACTTCAGAGTCTCAACATCCCTCTAGGGGGATTACTGCCCTAGATCTGGATTGCACCCTGTCAGTAAAGTCACAGGGTACACTGTACACAGGAGATCTCTGCCAGCAGGATCCAGTATTGACTGGCAGACATTTCCCACTCTTGTATGCGGGGTCAGAGTACAGTCCCACTTTGCTTTCTTTCAGCCTACCAATGGATTGACTTGAGTACAATCAGTCTGCCCATTCATAAGATTGAATCTCGGCCGGTCTCTGCTGAACTGGACAAATTTTGATCTATGTATGGCAAACTTTACTCTTTAGGAGAAGATAATCTCTAAATCCTGATACATCATTTTATGTAGCATTTGCTGAGTAGTTAACAGCCTTATGCTGTACATCCTTCAATTGCTGCAGATTATACGAACAGTATTCCTACAATAGATTACATTTTTATCATTTTTGCCTTAAAATAGTGACAAAGCTCATGTAGTTTGAACTCCAAGCTCAGATCCTTGCCTCCACATTTGCCCCTTCCTTTTACTGAAGCAACCCCTGTCTCTTTACTTAAAAAACCTCCCCCAAAAAAAAACACAACTGTATACATTGCTTTTTCCGGGTTGTCTTTGTTAAATTTGTGTGAAATTCCAAGTCCTTTTCACTCTATTCATTCTCTGATGGTGCGCGGAGTCTGGATGCCAAGTACTGCCTGTCTTTGTCACATTCTCACGCACATCCAGGGTTAGCGGGGAAGAAAGCAGGTCCTTGATGCCCTGGGCTCACAGGAAGTGGACTGAATGATGCTGCACATCATTAAACAAAAATAAAAGCAGAACTTAATTGCTGGGTCTAATAAGTCTGACTCAAAGCAGTTTTTTTTTTTTGGACCAAAAAACAAAAACAGCTGGGAACTGATCTTTTCAGTTTTTTAAACAAGCTGAACTTAGGCTATAGGTATCAATCGGTGAATTAAATGACATTAAACAAGCATTAACAAAAGAAAATGTTTCCCAGTTAGAGATGTAACCTAATTCAAGGGCACTGTCCTTCAATCTTCATATATATTTCCGTACATTGCGTGCATTTATTCTTTACTCAGATAAATTCATTACCATTAGTTGAAGAGATTTCAGAGTTTTCATTTAGGCCACATTTGTCTGGCAGAGAAACTGAAGCTTTTTCTACTGAATTTCTAGTCTTAATTAAAGATATGTAAAATTCCTCTGGGGGATGGTGGGAGAAGCAATCCGTGTCAGCGCTGTTTGCACATCCATTACCTGTCTGAAAAGAGAAACAATAAAATAAAATGTAAACAATGGGTAACCAACATAAGTAAAAATAGAAAACAACCGTGAGAGGAATAACAACATTTTAGTTAGAGCCCTTTCGCACTGAGGCACTTTTCAAGCGCTTTGACGCAACAACAAAAAAAAAAAAAGCATCTGAAAAGCCCACGAAAACCAATTTCCATTAAAAATCAATGCAAGCGGCATCTTAGAAAAAAAAAAAAGGGCCTCAACAGCGCTCCTCTCCATTGAAATGAATGGGAAGCGCCTTAAAAAGGTTCTTGAAGCAGTTTTTGAGTCATCTTCCAAAAGAAAGCACAACGCTAATGCCTCAAAAGCGCTCAGCTTTTATGGGTAGCTTTTAAGTGCCTCAGTGTGAAAGAGCTCTTACCGTAAAATCCCTTTCCGAGTTCATGGCTGGACACAGCACTTCTTAAAAAAGGTTGTAAAGGAAAAAAATGTTTTCCCTAAATAGCTTTCTTTACCTTAGTGCAGTCCTCCTTCACTTGCCTCATCCTTCAATTTTGCTTTTAAATGTCCTCATTTCTTCTGAGAAATGCTCACTTCCTGTTCTTCTGTCTGTAACTCACCACCATAATGCAAGGCTTTCTTCCTGGTGTGAAGAAAGCCTCTTGAGGGGGGTGGGGGCAAGCAGGAGTGTCAGGATGGCCACTAACACACAGCTCTTTTCTCTATCTGCAAAGTAGAGTGTCCTGACTTGCCTGCCCGCCCCCCTCCCCCTCAAGAGGAAGAAAGCCTCACATTACTGTGGTGAGTTACAGACAGAAGAACAGGAAGCGAGCATTTCTCAGAAGAAATAAGGACATTTAAAAGCAAAATTGAAGGATGAGGTAAGTGAAGGAGGACTGCACTAAGGTAAAGGAAGCTATTTAGGGGGAAAAAAAATCCTTTACAACCACTTTAATCTTGACAGTAAGGTCTATGGCGCCATCTACAGGAGTAGGACACTAAGCAGAAAAAGAACTCTGCACTGCCTAAGTGCAGTCATAACTGATATAAACCTGCTCTCTGATAAAGGAAGCTCAATTATGCCTAGTACACACGGGCCAAATGTCGGGATACAATAGCTGGTTCAATAAAAACCCACCAACATTCGGCCTGTGTGCATGTCAGCCAATGGCTGAAACCGCTGAACGGAGTGTTCTTGTGGGGGATCCCCTTGTCAGAACACAAAAGCTCAGCGGGGGAGATTGCCGTACTAACAGACTGTTAGCACAGCTGTTGCTCAACCAAAAAAAAAAAAAAAAAAAAAAAACACACACCAGGCTTTAGTCACAAACCAGTGGAACAAACACAATCATCAGAGGGGCGGGTTCTGTGTGTCAAATAACTCAGAAAAATGGATTTTACTGTAACAAAAATCATGTTTTCACTTGCATTCATTGACTGAGACGGCGCTTCTTAATCTTGACCGTAAAGGCATCCTAAAGTAGTGCTGCAATGATGGATGGGAAAGAAATAAAAGAAAAACAGGCAAACCCCAAACAGCAGTCTACAAAAACCTTGGGTGATCGCTGGCTCTAAATGATCTAGCCCATAACCCCATCGCCCAGCCTTGCTGTTGATGGAAAATCTCTGCAGGACAAAATCTAAGGAATAAAACAGAATTTTTAAAACCGCTTACCTGTAAAAATCCTTTTCTTGGAGTACACCACGGGACACAGAGCCATTCATTACATAATGGGTTAAGGGTCACCAGCGGTGATTGGACACTGGCACAACCAATTGAAGACAGTTCCCCTCCATATAAACCCCTCCCATCAGGGAAGCACCCTCCTATCAGGTTCCCATAAAAAGGGGGGGACCTCTGTGTCCTGTGGTGTACGCCAAGAAAAGGATTTTACAGGTAAGCAGTTTTAGAAATCCGGTTTTCTTTCTTGTACACCACGGGACACAGAGCCATTCATTACATAATGGGACGTCCCAGAGCAATGCTCCATATGAAGGGTGGGAGACACAGATCAAGCAGGCCGCTACGGACAAGAAGCCCTATACTGCTGCCTGCAGCACACTTCGCCCAAAGGCGGCATCCTCATGTTCTTTCACGTCCAATTAATAGAATTTGGAAAATGTGTGGACTGAAGACCAAGTTGCAGCTTTGTAGATCTGAGCCAACGAAGCCTGGTGGTGCACTTTCCATGAAGCACTTATCGCCCTGGAAGAGAGTGCGCCCTAACAGAAAAAGGAGGAGTTCTGTTCTTTAAACCATAGGCTTGAATAATTGTCTGTCGAATACACCTGGAGCAACGGCGGATCCAGGGGGGGGGGGGGGCAACAGGGCAATTCCCCCCCCCCCCCCGAGACAATCATGTCACACTCGCTTGGTTTTGAAAAAACATTTTTTTTTTTTTTAATCAGGCTTTTTTAAACTGCCTTGCTGTGCATGTCAATTGGCCCCCTCCCCTGATTTTTTTTTGCACTGCAGGCTGTGCTGATGCCGACCCCATCAGCCGTTGCTGACAGGCTCTGTGAAGGGACACAGGCAGAGCTGCAGCTGCGGGGGATTTCCACCCCTCCCTCTCCTCCTTGAGCCCAGTAACTCTCATTCACCAGGCAATGCCTGATGATATTGGCTACATTCAGAGCCAATGGCTGGTAAAACACAACCAAGAGGATTATGGGACATGTAGTACCAGCAGGCCCCAGGATGATTGCAGCCCCCCAACATGCCGAGCAGGAGCTGGGGAAGAGAGAAGAAGAGTGACCATGAGGCTGTAGGGTGGAGGAAGCCAGTGATTCCATTATTATCATCCAAGGTAAGAACTTATCTCCCCTTCACCTGGTTGCAACCCCTCTGTCCTCCCCTTCACCTGGCTGCAACCCCCCTGTCCTCCCCTTCCACCTGGCTGCAACCCCCCTGTCCTCCCTTCCACCTGGCTGCAACCCATCTGTCCTCCCTTCCACCTGGCTGCAACCCATCTGTCCTTCCCTTCACCTGGCTGCAACCCACTGTCCTCCCTTCCACCTGGCTGCAACCCCTCTGTCCTTCCCTTCACCTGGCTGCAACCCCCCCGTCCTCTCCTTCACCTGGCTGCAACCCTCCGTCCTCCCCTTCACCTGGCTGCAACCCCTCTGTCCTCCCATCCACCTGGCTGCAACCCCTCTGTCCTCCCATCCACCTGGCTGCAACCCCTCTGTCCTCCCTTCCACCTGGCTGCAACCCCTCTGTCCTCCCTTCCACCTGGCTGCAACCCCTCTGTCCTCCCCTTCACCTGGCTGCAACTCCCCTTCACCTGGCTGCAACCCCCCGTCCTCCCCTTCACCTAGCTGCAACCCCCCCGTCCTCCCTTCCACCTGGCTGCAACCCCTCCGTCCTCCCCTTCACCTGGCTGCAACCCCCCCCCGTCCTCCCTTCCACCTGGCTGCAACCCCTCTGTCCTCCCCTTCACCTGGCTGCTCCCACACAGTAATAATTGAAATTATGTGCTTCAATCATCCTGACACCATATTAACCACGGTGATGATTGAAGCCCCAACACCAGCCATTGCCCCTACAAATTGCCTGCAGAAATTTTGGCAGTGCCCCTCCTGAGATTAGATTCTGGATCCGCCCCTGACCTGGAGATAGTGGATTTTGATGCCACTTGTCCCTTCTTGGGACCGTCAAATTTTGATTTTGTAGGGAAGGCTGGAACACTAGACCTTGCGACAGCAGGTCATGACGAAGTGGAAGTTTCCAAGGTTTTCCTACCGCCATCTTTATGATTTTGGCGTACAAGGGTCTTCTGGGCCAATTTGGGGCCACTAAGATTACAGGCTTTCCCTCTTAATCCTGCAAAGTAGTCTTTGTAAGAGAGCGATCGGAGGAAACGCATAGATCAGTGAGAACTGATTCCATGGAATTATTAGCGCATCCGATCTGTAGGCCAGAGGATCTCTCGTCCTGGACACAAAGTTGTCCAACTTCTTGATGAACCTGAAAGCTAGCAGGTCTACATCCGGGGTCCCTCATCTCTGGCATATGGCCTGAAAGATCTCGGGGTGGAGAGACCACTCTCCTGGTGACAGCTGCTGGCGACTCAGATAGTCCGCTTGCCAGTTTTCTACCCCTGGAATGAAGATTGCAGAGAGACAAGGAACATGTTCTTCTGCCCATGTCAAAATCCAATTCACCTCTTTCTGAGCACCCTGACTGCGGGTGCCTCCCTGGTGATAAGCTACTGCAGTATCATTGTCAGATTGAATCCGAACTGGGTGACCCTGTGTGTCCAGGTTCTGAGGGCTAAATATTTCCAGTATGTTGATCGGCAGGCTCCTTTCGGTCTTGGCCCAGGTTCCCTGGGCTGAGCTTCTTCCCATACTGCTCCCCAGCCCATTAGGCAGGCATCCGTAGACACCACCTTCCAGGTGACTGGGATAAAGGATCTTCCTTTCTGCAAGTTCTTGGTCTTTAACCACCAACTGAAGCTTTGGCGCACCTGTGAAGACAGGCGCATGGGTAAATCCATAGCTTAGATCTTCCTGTTCCAGGCGGCTAAAATACTGCCTTGAAGTAGTTTTGAATGAAACTGGGCGTAAGGGACAGCCTCAAAGGAGGCTATCTTCCCCAATAGCCTCATGCAAAGGCGAATCGACGGTTTATTCTTTGCCTTGACCTTGTGGATCAGGTCCTTTAGCGACTTGATCTTTGGCTCTAGTAGGAATACCTGGCTTTGGGCTGTGTCTATGATCATGCCCAAATACTCTACCCTTCTTTGAGCTTGTAGAGAGAATTTTTGTAAGTTTACAATCCATCCTAAATACTCCAGGTATCTTATTGTGGTGAGCACAGCGTGATCCAATCCTGCCTCTGACTGATTTATCACGAGCAGTTCGTCTAGATAGGCTGTTATTGCTATGCCCTGTGCCCTCAGATTTACCAACAGAGGGGCTAGCAACTTTTTAAATACCCGGGGTGCGGTAGCCACACCAAAGGGCAGAGCCACAAACTGGAAGTGGCGATGTTCTACCACAAACCTTAAGAACTTTTGGTGAGAGGGGTGGATAGGCACATGCAAGTATGTGTCTTTGAGGTCTATTGATGCCATGAATTTTCCGCCTTGTAGGGTGGCGACCACTGATCGAATAGTTTCCAATCGGAAATGGCGAATGTTTAGAAATTGATTTAGAGATCTTAGATCCAGAATGGGTCTGACGTCTCCGTTTGGTTTTGGGATCACAAAGAGGTTTGAATAAAAACCTGAACCTTGCTCTTTTAGGGGTACTTCTGTGATCACCCCTTGAGACAGCAAGTAATCCAATCCCTTGAAGAAGGATACTCTTTTTAATGGATCCTTGGAGAGTCTTGAGCTTCGGAACTGAGAAGATGGGATCTCTCGAAACTCCAGCTTGTACCCTAGGGATACTGTGGATACTACCCATTTGTCCTGGATTTCTGTCTGCCATGCCGCTGAAAACTGACAAAGCTGTCCCCCCACTCAGCCAACGGGGGTGCCTCTTCATGAAGAGGCTTTGTGGTTCTGCTTGTTAGCCTTTGAACCCCACTGCTTCTTTTTCTTCTGGGCCTGGTCTTTAGCCTTTGTGGCTGGCTGAAAATGCCGTTGCCACTGGCTGGAGCTAGATTTACCAGGAGCCGAGGAGAGAGAACATTAAAAACAAGGTCGCTTGTTTTTCTTCTTCTCTGGTAATAGAGTGGTCTTTCCACTCGATATCTTTTGGATATATTTTTCCAAATCTTCCCCAAAGATGTGTTCACCATGGAAGGGGAAACTAGCCAAAATCTTTTTGCGTGGTGCCTCTGCTGACCAATGCTTTAGCCAAAGAATTCTGCGCATATGCACCAGCTGTAGTGTGAGACGAGATGCTTGCTGAATCAAATCTCTCATAGCATCTATTGTAAAACATAAGGCCTTAGGCAAATTCTCCCACAATTTAAATGGGTTCTGGAGGCAGCTCTTTCAGCCACTGTTTTACCTGGTCCTTGAGGACCTGACACATGCCTACTGCTGCTACAGCAGGTTGGGCAACTGACTCCCAGAAGGAAGATTTCAGTAAACATTCCAACCTCTTTTCCGAAGGATCTTTGAACACCTGTACGTTATCCACTGGACAAGTCAGGTTCTTATTTACACAAGAAATGGCTGCATCTACAGACGGCAGACTCCACTTCTTGGAAAACTCTTCCGCCATAGGATAAAGAATGTCAAACTTCTTTGGGGGTGAGAAACTCTTACCTGGATGTAGCCAGTCTGCGTAGATTAACTTTTTTAATAACGGATGAACCGGAAAAGAGCATGCACCCCGCAGAGATTTTAATGAGCCCAGGGAGGAGACAGGTGATTCAGTTAACTCCGTAGAGAACAACCTGAATGCAGTATGCACTGTTTCATCATTACATTGTACCTGTGACCTTAGCATCTGGGAAGCAGAAAAGGGTTCCTCCGATATCCCTGATCCGTCCGACTCCTCATCCCTGTCCTCTGTAGGTGTTACCTCATCCTTCTCCTCTTCAGATTTTTCTGAAAGAGGATCTAAAACCACCGAAGGAGATCTGCTTCGCTTTTTGTCCTTTTGCGAGGACTTTGCGATTAGTGTACCGATCTTTCCTTCTAATTTTTCCGGGGCTGCGGTTAAAAGTGTCCTCAGTGACATATGCAGGCCCAGGTGCCACCAGAGAAATTGTTACGCCTGATAGTGGCATTGGCTCCTCCTGTATATATAGGTATGTCAAAATTTACAGGGGAGGAAGGTACCGAGCAGGCACGGCTAGAGCCCCGTCTCAGGCAGCGGTGCTTGTCTTTTAGTTCCTGAAAGGGAAGACATATTACCAAGCAACAAACCGAGGTACCACAACGCATATACTACTGTGCTCAGTTTAGCAATCTACATCAAGTATGCAACTTAAAAACACACAGTTTCATGCCATAGACTAGGTGTCTCTTGGTAGTGCCCCACCAACCACATAGAGCTTACGTGTCCCCTGAATACTGCTGTGTTCCAAAGGAAGAGCTGCCGGCCTCCAAGATTCCTTTATTGCTCCTGTATTAAGCTACATCTTTCAAATCTGCATTCACGCACACGCACGCTCGTAATCCCCCTCCTCCGCTCCCATGCTGATAAAGCACACCCCCGTGCGCAACCTAGGGCAATAATGGCGGCTGTCCTGGGATGAGGGGGAGCCTCCCCCTGCTTATACGGACTGTGCTGGGCTTCGTTACCCAGCGTTTGGAGGAGAGAAGCGGTGGCCGTCCTTATGCAGAGCTCTGCATCGGAGGAGGTGTGCTTGTCCTGCCGGATCTGACACTGTAGAGAGTGTGGTGAGTAAAAACTCAGCTCTTTACTCCCTCTAGTGGCCAAAAAAAGAGAAGACACCTGTGACGGTATTAGAATGATATCCCCGTCAAACAGTCCCTTCTTCCCATAACAGAACATCACAGAATCATCCACACATGAGCCAAGGCTGAAGGCTGGAACCAGACAGACTTTAATAGTATAACACACAGCTTATATGTAATTTCCAAAACTGTTACAATGACAAATCTCCGCCCCCCTCACACTGGGGCTTCATACAGATCATGGGCAGACATTTCGGAGCCGATTCTGAAAACACATTTTCTTTAGATAATGACATCAGTGAAGGTAATTACTAGTTGTACAGAATACATTATCTAGACAGCCCGGCCCCGCATGTAGAAGCGATAATTACCACAATGAAGCAATCAGACTAACATGAGCGCCTTCTAATCACAGTAAACAGTAACCACAGGACTTCTTCACACAACACACTAGACCATTTACCCTTTGAACTAGGACTGGCTGAGGAAAGGTCATTACCATATCAAAAGCCTGTTAGCCGAGGAATGAGTCACACCTGAAATCCTCTATAACACACATAGCATAACGAGCAGGGATAATTAAACTGAAGCATCCTTCACAATGGCCCCCCTTTTTCTCCCTGCTCCGGCAACCCGGTTGAACCTTCCCTGGTCCAGTAGGGTTGACGGGTTCAGAGCTTTTAGTCCGAGGTTAACTCCGTTTGGCGTGACTGACCTCCCTTGGCAACTGCTTCCGACTCAGGTATGTCACCGGGTCGTCAGATCACACGCCGGTCAGTCCCCAAGTCTTTGTGCGATCTGCAGAGTCACCAGAAGTCAGTGTGAAGACGGCGAATGGGTCTGTGCGCCGCCGTCTAGGTGTCCCGCTATGGGAGGGGCAGGTTATGGCTCTGAAGTGACAATCACAGGAGATTAAAAAAAAAAAAAGTTATATTTGTTGAAATGCTGTAGCACTGGTGCTCAGAGTTCGGGGGGCTGGAATCAGTGCCCCATAGGGTCAGCCACCCTCTGCTCCCTCCGCAGCCACCGGTTCTCCTCTTTGAGCTTCTCCAGCTCCATCTCCAGTTCATGGAGCCTGGGGGGTCAGCCTGCTGTGACCTCAGGTGGTTGTTCTCCTCCTCCATGCGGCTTATGCACTCCTCCAGCTCCATGTACTCACGGATCAGCTCCTGCTTGCTCATGTCCTGCAGGCTCTCCACGTGGTCCATCATCAGGAACTGGGTGGTGGTGTAAGGGGCCACCGGTGGGCCCTTGGCGAACATCTCGGCCCGCATCTGGGACGCCTGCTGCGACTCCCTCTCCTCCAGTCGCTTCTTCTCCTCCCAGGTCAGCTTGTTATACGGCTTCCAGGACCTCTTCTTCTTGGAGGGTGGCCGGCGGTGCCTCATTCTGCCCAGCTCCCTCCAGAGCCCCTCCGGCTCATGGCTGTCTCCCATGACCAGCTGACAATGGTGTTCCCTGTAATAACAGATTGTACCATGAGGGCTTCGTAAGGGGTGCCCAATGGTTCCTCCGGACCCAGCTCCTGGGGATCCCAAGCCGAGTCTACACAATGGGCTGCTGCTGGTGGGCGGTACCGAGGTTGAGACCAATTTGACCTGGTGTTGTCATTCATGGGGCAATTCTGCTTGAAGTGACCCAGCTGTTTGCACCGGAAGCAGCGTTGTTCGTTGTCCTCCTGGCGTGGATAGCGAGGGCTAGATGTCATCGGTCTGTTAGGAGGTTGGTATCTAGCGGCTGGTGGGTGTGAGGGCACCGTTGGTCGTGGAGGTTGTACCCGTGGTGTGACCTGGTTTGTCTTGCGAGTATCCGCATATTCATCCGCCAATTTCGCGGCCTCTGGTAGAGTCATGGGCCTGCGATCTCTCACCCAGTCTTTGACGTCCGTCTGGATGTGATTGTAAAATTGCTCCAGGAGCATTAGTTGCAAAATGTCCTCTGCGGTGGTGGCCTGGCTGCTGTTAACCCAGTTAGAGGCCGACAGGGATAACTGGCATGCCCATTCCGCGTAAGAGTCTTCCGTGGTTTTGCGTAAGTCCCGGAACTTCTGTCGGTGGGACTCTGGGGTTACTGCATAAAGAGCCAGGAGCACTTCTTTAACCCGGGCGTAGCTATGGATATCCTGATCTGGCACGGTCCGGAAAGCATCAGAAGCTCTGCCTGACAGTTTGCCTGACAATATTGCGACCCACTCTCTTCTAGCTATTCGGTGCAGGTTACATTGTCGCTCAAAATCTGCCAGGTAATTATCAATCTCACAGTCTTTTTCATCAAAAGCTTTAAAAGCGCTAAACGGAATCTTCCTTGTGTCTGCTGTGCTGTACTCACTGTTCGGAGAATGTGCGGCTGCTTGTTGGACTGCTGCCAGTTTTAACTGTAGTTCTGCGTCTCTTATTTCTTTAGCCTCCTGTAGCTCCATCACTCTCAGCACCACATCCGCCGTTGGGTTCGGACCGAACCATGCTAGCTTCTCTGTCATTACTTTGTTGGCTGGCGATTCCTCCTCCTGAATCACTGGTGTCTCCATCTCTTGTACTGCTGGCGTTGCTGCAATCCCGTCCTCCTGGTCTAGCTCCATTAATTCTGCTATGATGACCCGCTTGGTTTTGTTGCTAGCAATCCTTCCACGAACTTCCAGTAGTTCTTCCAGTGTCTGCTTGGAAACCGGGTGTAAAGGGGAATAGAAGGGAAAATCCCACTGCTGCCAACCAGTTGTTACAGTATTAGAATGATATCCCCGTCAAACAGTCCCTTCTTCCCATAACAGAACATCACAGAATCATCCACACATGAGCCAAGACTGAATGCTGGAACCAGACAGACTTTAATAGTATAACACACAGCTTATATGTAATTTCCAAAACTGTTACAATGACAAATCTCCGCCCTCCTCACACTGGGGCTTCCATACAGATCATGGGCAGACATTTCAGAGCCGATTCTGAAAACACATTTTCTTTAGATAATGACATCAGTGAAGGTAATTACTAGTTGTACAGAATACATTATCTAGACAGCCCGGCCCCGCATGTAGAAGCGATAATTACCACAATGAAGCAATCAGAATAATTAACATGAGCCCCTTCTAATCACAGTAAACAGTAACCACAGGGCTTCTTCACACAACACACTAGACCATTTACCCTTTGAACTAGGACTGGCTGAGGAAAGGTCATTACCATATCAACAGCCTGTTAGCCGAGGAATGAGTCACACCTGAAATCCTCTAACACACACACAGCATAACGAGCAGGGAGAATTAAACTGAAGCATCCTTCACAACACCCTACTCAAAATTGAAAAAAAGGTCCTTAAGATTGTTCTTAGGTCTCCTTTCCCTCTTACATTTATCCCTGCCGCAGGTTTTTCTGCTGAAAAATTCAGACAGCACCAATCTTCACCCATCTTGGCAGGCTTTGTGTGCCAACCTTCAGGGATATGGGTTCCTATTTAAAGGAGACCTCTCCCTTAGGCCTTGTAAAAGACTATTACCAGGACTTTTAGCGTATAGAGCGAAAGTGCTGGACCCTAGAGCCCAGTCCTCTGAAGACAAGAGAGACATTACAGGCGACGCCTCGTGCATGAGGCACGGATCCCATCTAGTTTCAGCGTAATTTATTCGGCGTCTTGGATGGATCCAAAAGCATGGCTCTCTTTTTTACCCCCAAGACAGTGACTAAGCTGTCAAAAGCAGTTCCCAGTCTATAGTAAGGATCAAAAGCTGCGGGACCGACTCCTGGTCATGTGAATACTGTGACAGCCAAACAGTGGTCATAATTGTGTGCTGAATTTGGACCTGAAACGGACCAGAAGACGCACAGGACTCTTGTGAAATTAAAACAACAAACATGTTATACCTACCTACTTTGTGCAATGTTATTGCACAGAGCAGCCCTGAACCTCCCCTTCTTAGGTCCCCCGCTGGTGCTCTCATATTCCTCTTCTCTGTGTGCCACCATAGGAAGCCACTTCCTATAAAAGGGCACACCTGCAGACTCGCTTTCCAGCTGGATTGTTTTGTGTCTATAGACACAAGAACGTCTTAGTATTTTTTTAGACATACCTGACCACATTGATGGTGTCAGTAAAATGCCTAGTCTAATGCCCCGTACACACGATCAGACCTTTCCCATTGGATTTTCCGATCGTATGTAGCCCCATCTGAGGTTTTTCATCGGAAATTCCAATGAATTACATCAGAGTTTAGATATAGAACATGTTCTATATGTTTCCGATGGAATTCCGATGCGAGCTGGCCGGGCAAAAGCCTGATCGTGTGTACGCGGCATTAGTGCTTCATAATTTACAAATCACTTTTCCTAAACTGTTTGATGTATAAGGTCACTCGAGGCTAGTTTATTTTGTATGGGGTTACTTGTGCTTTTTTATCGGTCTTGAGTTCAATTTCTATATTTAAATATACTAAAGTCAGCCCATTTTATGGCTAACAAGGTAGAACACTTCATCTAAGAAGAAAAACTTACCTGTTGGCTAGGATTCTGACTCTGAAGATCATCTGTGTTATTAATGGAAGGCTTTAAAGTGTCATTAATTGACACTGTTCTTCCTGATGAAGACCATCTCTCATCCCATACATCTTCACCAGAGGGAATAGCCTCCAAGAAGGGCATCTCAAGTTCTTTCTCTTCTGTTACCTGAATAAAAATAATCCTAACCTGTATTAGTACAACATAACCTCTGCTCAATATAATTTGTACCCAACATTTTACGAAGATTCACATAGAAAATTAAGATAGATAGCAAATGGTTAAACTGATTCGATTGGTGGCATTTTTCCTTCTTTAGTTTTATTTTTGCAAAGATGGGGGGATCTCGTCCCCAGAAGCTTTGTTGCTGTTGTATCATCTGAAGGTATCAGCCTATAACCCAAGGTCTATGGATACTCTTCCTGTGTCCTTCACTGTATGATTATGACATCTTTTTTTTTTCAGTATGTTTGGCAGCATGAATCACTGTATGCAGATTTCTAAAACAAATCCTTTATTCTGTTGCAAGATTTCTTACCTGCAGCACCTTCTATATCAGGCCAACAATAAGTCAATGCCGTGCAAATTGCAGTGCTGTCCGTCTTGTAAATTCCGTCTTGTTTGCCATTGAGCTGCCCATCCGTTCTATTAGATAGGCAGTCCAGTACCCAACTGAAAAAGTTTGCATGACAGGGTGTAAGTACAGCTGCCTATCGCAAAAGTATGGCCTAGCATTGTTATGCTTCCACATTAGTGCTCTTACTGGCAGGATCTCCAGGTATGAAACTTTGCAACAGGTTCACAAAAAATTGTATACATTGATTCACGCTGTCAATCATAATTATAATACAGTGCTAAAAATAAGCAATACAACCTTAGTACAAAATATATACTGTCAGTGATAAATAATGTGCTAACAATCCCCACACATAAAATTCATAGACACTAAGTGAAAAAAAAACTCCATATAAAACTCTCAAAAGGAGGACAACTCTCTGTGTAGCAATTCAAATCAACAATAGCAATACACTGTTCAGTAGGTGAGAAAAGTTTATATAAAACTTCAAGAAGCACACAACTCTCTCTCAATTCAATCTAAAGTGCAAATCCAAAAATGGAATAATAGGCAATTCATACCGCCCCTCAGAAAGTTCATCTGACTTGTTGGGCAGCAATACAGTACTGTAAGGTCAAAGCATGCCATTCCTCCTTTCACTAAAAAAAAAAATCCACATCAGCATGCTGCTCTGCATATGGATATGAAATCGTCTTACAATTATTAGGAAAGGCTAAATCCCCTGTGCCTTCCCACATGTGCACAGTCACATTTTTCAAAAGGTAGCCTAGAGTTCCAGAAAGGGAAGATGGATTATTTTTCCTAAGTGAAAAAGGCCACCTTGAGAACAATAGAGAGCAAATGAAACAAGGACCTTTGACCAAGTCTATATCTTGAGTACAGTACAGGACAAAGACAAAATGACTCCAAGATTAACTCGCTCCAGAAAGTAAATCGATGGTTCAATATCTGCTCTTTGATCCAGTTATTGATCACAGCCACCAGACAAAGAGGCAGCTCCAGGTTAGGAATTGCTGCAGCCTTTCAATGGCTTTCTTGTTCTGCACCGCAGTGAACCTTTTAAACTCCTCGGGGAGAGAGAAGTGCATAACAAATCTTTTGCAGAAGTTTGGCTGTGTGTGTGCTCAGGACCCCCCAGGTGTGACATGATGAGATCAAGAGCTAAAGAATCAAGCACTTTTGTACATACTCTAAAGGTTGAGGATAGGCCAAATGGCACAGAGACAAATTGAAAAAATTGTCTCCTAGTATGAAGCCCAAAAAAGAGCGGATGGGGTACAGTGGGGCAAAAAAGTATTTAGTCAGCCACCAATTGTGCAAGTTCTCCCACTTAAAAAGATGAGAGGCCTGTAATTGCCATCATAGGTATACCTCAACTATGAGAGACAAAATGTGGAAACAAATCCAGACAATCTCATTGTCTGATTTGAAAATAATTTATTTGCAAATTATGGCGGAAAATAAGTATTTGGTCAATATCAAAATTTCATCTCAATACTTTGTTATATATCCTTTGTTGGCAATGACACAGGTCAAACGTTTTCTGTAAGTCTTCATAAGGTCACACACTGTTGCTGGCCCATTCCTCCATGCAGATCTCCTCTAGAGCAGTGATGTTTTGGGTCTGTCGCTGGGCAACACAGACTTTCAACTCCCTCCAAATGTTTGCTATGGGGTTGAGATCTGGAGACTGGCTAGGCCACTCCAGGACCTTGAAATGCTTCTTACGAAGCCACTTCTTCGTTGCCCGGGCGGTGTGTTTGGGATCATTGTCATGCTGAAAGACCCAGCCACGTTTCATCTTCAATGCCCTTGCTGATGGGAGGAGGTTTGCACTTAAAATCTCACAATACATGGCCCCATTCATTCTTTCATGTACATGGATCAGTCGTCCTGTTCCCTTTGCAGAGAAACAGCTCCAAAGCATGATGTTGCCACCCCCACGCTTCACAGTAGGTATGGTGTTCTTTGGTTGCAACTCAGCATTTTCTCTCCTCCAAACACGAGTTGTGTTTCTACCAAACAGTTCTACTTTGGTTTCATCTGACCATCTGACTGCAGACCACGTTAGCTCTGAGGAAAGGGGTACGCCCCCGAAACGCGTCAGCTATTACATCGACTGATTGGTTCAAACGATTATTCGTGTTCCACTGACGATGCTGGACATCTGCTGTACTCATTTTTAAAGCCTGATTTTAACTCCAATTTTGTGAGTATAACCATTGATTTTAATATTGGAATAAATACATTTTATCAGTATCACACGAGGTCGGTGCGCCCTTCGCTCTTTTTCTTCTCTTTCATCTGACCATATGACATTCTCCCAATCCTCTTCTGGATCATCCAAATGCTCTCTAGCAAACCTCAGACGGGCCCGGACATGTACTGGCTTAAGCAGGGGGACACATCTGGCACTGCAGGATCAGAGTCCCTGGCGGCGTAGTGTGTTACCGATCGTAGCCTTTGTTACATTGGTCCCAGCTCTCTGCAGGTCATTCAAAAGGTCCCCCCGTGTGATTCTGGGATTTTTGCTCACCATTCTTGTGATCATTTTGATCCCACGGGGTGAGATCTTGCTTGGATGCCCAGATCGAGGGAGATTATCAGTGGTCTTGTATGTCTTCCATTTTCTAATTATTGCTCCCACAGTTGATTTCGTCACACCAAGCTGCTTGCCTATTGCAGATTCAGTCTTCCCCACCTAGTGCAGGTCTACAATTTTGTTTCTGGTGTACTTCGACAGCTCTTTGGTCTTCACCATAGTGGAGTTTGGAGTGTGACTGTTTGAGGTTGTGGACATGTGTCTTTTATACTGATAACACGTTCAAACAGGTGCCATTAATACAATGAGTGGAGGACAGAGGAGCCTCTTAACCTCTTGCCGACCGCGCTATAGCAAAAATACTGCTACAGCGCGGTCGAGTTACTGTGACAGGACGTCCCTGGGACATCCTCGTGCACTTCCGCGTTTGCGCGTCCCCTGGGGCGCGCTCGCGGAAGTGTCCGTGCTCGCCGGGTCTAGAAGACCCGGCGCATCACGGATCACGGTAAATTGCCGCGAATCGCGGCTGTTTACCACGTGATCGCTCCGTCAAATGACGGAGCGATCACTTGTAAACAAACCGGCGTCATTTGATGACGCCGGTTCCTCCCTCTCCTCTCTGTACCGTTCGGTACAGTGCGAGAGGAGAGGAGAGGAGGGGGGGAGCGCGGGGTGTCAGCAGCTGCTGTGGGCTGGATCTGTGACAACTGCAGTCACAGATCCAGCCATCCCTCCCTGCGCAATACTCTGCAGTACCATCAATACTCTGCAATACCCCATACTCTGCCATCCCTCCCTGCGCAATACTCTGCAGTACCATCAATACTCTGCAATACCCCATACTCTGCAGTACCATCAATACTCTGCCATCCCTCCCTGCGCAATACTCTGCCATCCCTCCCTGCGCAATACTCTGCAATACCCCATACTCTGCCATCCCTCCCTGCGCAATACTCTGCAGTACCATCAATACTCTGCCATCCCTCCCTGCGCAATACTCTGCCATACACCATACTCTGCCATCCCTCCCTGCGCAATACTCTGCCATACCCCATACTCTGCCATCCCTCCCTGCGCAATACTCTGCCATACCCCATACTCTGCCATCCCTCCCTGCGCAATACTCTGCCATACCCCATACTCTGCCATCCCTCCCTGCGCAATACTCTGCCATACCCCATACTCTGCCATCCCTCCCTGCGCAATACTCTGCCATACCCCATACTCTGCCATACCCCGTTACTCTGCCATACCCCGTTACTCTGCCATACCCCGTTACTCTGCCATACCCCGTTACTCTGCCATACCCCGTTACTCTGCCATACCCCGTTACTCTGCAATACCCCGTTACTCTGCAATACCCCGATACTCTGCAATACCCCATACTCTGCAATACCCCGATACTCTGCAATATCCCGATACTCTGCAATACCCCAATACCCTGCGCAATACTCTACAATACCCCAATACCCTGCGCGATACTCTGCATACCCCAATACTCTGCAATACCCCCAATACCCAAATACTCCGCAATACCCCAATACTCTGCAATACCCCCAATACTCTGCAATACCCAAATACTCCGCAATACCCCAATACTCCGCAATACCCCAATACTCCGCATATATAATGTTTTGGGGTTCTATGTAATTTTCTAGCAAATAAATTGTGATTTTTCCATGTAGGAGAGAAATGTCAGAATTGGCCTGGGTGCTCCAGAACGCCTGATGGCGCTCCCTGCATGTTGGGCCTCTGTATGTGGCCACACTGTGTAAAAGTTGCACACATGGGGTATCGCCATACTCGGGAGGAATAGCAGAATGTGTTTTGGGGTGTCATTCGTGGTATGCATATGCTGTGTGTGAGAAATAACCTGCGAATATGACAGAAACAAGTTATTTTTTACAGAATTTTTGGTCGTTTTTCTTTTATAGCGCAAAAAATAAAAAACCCAGAGGTGATCTAATACCACCAAAAGAAAGCTCTATTTGTGTGAAAAAAAGGACAAAAATTTCAAATGGGTACAATGTTGTATGACGGAGTAATTGTCATTCAAATTGTGAGAGCACCGAAAGCTGAAAATTGGTCTGGTCAGGAAGGGGGTTTAAGTGCCCAGTGGTCAAGAGGTTAATGAAGAAGATACAGGTCTGTGAGAGCCAGGAATCTTGCTTGTCTGTAGGTGACCAAATACTTATTTTCCACCATAATTTGCAAGTAAATTATTTCCGAATCAGACAATGTGATTGTCTGGATTTGTTTCCACATTTTGTCTCTCGTAGTTGAGGTATACCTATGATGACAATTACAGACATCTCTCATCTTTTTAAGTGGGAGAACTTGCACAATTGGTGGCTGACTAAATAATTTTTTACCCCACTGTAGATAAGCTGGAATGTGCAGGAATGCATCTTGAATGTCTACTGATTCAAGATGTTCCGTCTCAGGGTCAATCACTGACCATACTGATTTTATGAAAAACTTCAAACACACGTACTTATTTGGCATTTCAGGTCCAGCATAGGAAGGGTATTGGTACTGTAAACAGGTTTTAAAAGAAACCTTCAAACCTATCCTAAAAGTCAGGGGTCTCCAAACTATGACCCTCCAGTTGTTAAGGAACTACAATTCCCATCATGCCTAGTCATGTCTGTGAATGTCAGAGTTTTATAATGTATCATGGGATGTGTAGATCTGCAACAGCTGGATAGGAGTAGTTTGAAGATCCCTGCTTTAGGTCTAGCTCCCTGGGATCAAAGATGGTTCAGGGTAGTGTACAAATCAGACTCTCATTTGCTAGATTTGGCTGGTGTGTACCCTATTTACGTTCACATCATACGTGCATGAAAACGGAAAGGAAAACTGCAGATTTTACTTTCAGAGACGTAAAAGTTTCACATCAGTTTACCTCACCTCCGTTTTAATGTATGTGGACATCAGTTTTCATGCACGTTGACATCAGATTCCGCCATTCTGTGCCCCTCGTCACATTCAGCCAGCCACTCTGTTACCAGCATCTCTGAGCCCCATAGGTGTCCTCCTCCCTAAATATCGCCACTCTGTCACTACCCCCCCCCCTTTATTGAATGTCTCCATTTCTGCCTCTGTTGGCTCTTGAAGAACCCCTTATTCCCTCCTGGACTACTGCAGATCATGGCGCTTTTACATGGTGGTCGTTCCATGTCTTTATACATAGTGACCATTTCTTGGCTTTGCGCGCGTTTCCTCCCTGGACCATTTTGAAAATAATACCATGCCGCACCCAATTCGAAATATTACAGATATTTACAAATCCGACACTGGATCATGTCATTGAAACATACCTCAGACTTCCCCTGCCATAAAATGTGCTTTGAGTATACCTGCTTACACTCCCCAGGGTCTCCCAAACGTATTTCCATTATATACTCTACTTTGAATGGTTGTGGCCCCTTATCGACACTCTGTTAATCAATGGGAATAGAATCTTGGTGCACTCAAAGCCCAGTCGTTAATAGACAATTGTTCCTATAATGCAACTAGCCTGAAATAAGCTTACAAAAGTATTTTTTAGGTGGTACTGGGTTCCTGGTCATCTCTCTCATGCAAATCCTACCTATATTGATAGATGATTTAGGGGTTGCATACAGCGGGGTGACGTTTTCCATACATGGTGGTCCTGTTCAAAATGGTATGCATTTTGGTCTCGAACTTTCGACCTACTTCAGACACTTTTACACAAGGATGTTAAATTGGCCTTACTTCACTACCCTATTCCAGGTCTATCTTCTCACCAACAAGAACTGGCTATGTACCTTTTCGTAGCAGCCAAGCAGATGATCACTAAGGCTTGGAAGAAGCCATCAGTATCCCTTCAAGAAGTTAAAGACTGTATGACTATAATGATCATTGAAAAGATGTTCAGCATCCTCAACAGTTCTCAGCCTAAATTCTTTAAAACATAGGAGCCGTGGTTCTAGTACGCCTTGTCTACAGGTGCATATTACCAGTATGTTATACTTATAAAATTGTCTGACTGGTTTACTACGGGTCTATGCAGTCTACTCCTTTTCCCCTTCCTATGGCTCATGGCTTTCCTCTTCCCCTTTCCCTTCTTTCTTCATCATAGCAAGCATATGCTCTCTAGCGACTCCCTACCTTGGCTGATCCATGGCAGTGTTCAAGAGTCCAGGCCATCAGAGTCTCAGGAATCTGGATTGTTTCATTTTTCTCTTTTTTTTGTTCAGGTTACATCTTAATACAGCGCTGTGCCCTTGCATGTTAATATACTAATTTCTTAGATTTCAAAAAAAGTATTGAATGAGAAAAATAAAGTGGATGGCAACGTTTGAAAGTGTTCCACAAAAGAAAAATAGTCATGGAATACAGGATCGTGTTGATTGTTTTTTTTTTTTACATCGTGTTATCGTGTTGATTGTTAATTCCTCAAGTTCAATTAGCTGCAAACTGACAAAGCGATTTTAAGGGCATCTCAAATTTTCTGTCTGAAGAATCCTTAAAATGAAGGAACATCCCAATGATTTCAATTTTGAATGGAACCTTACTAATTTTTCTGGTGAATTGACTGAAGCGTTTAGACAGTCTGGGCTGCGTTATAATTTTTTGAAGTACCAGTATTTATGTGGTATCTACCCGACCTATTTGCTGCTAATTTTGGTGAAAACAGACATGTGGATGTAATACCTTTTGTATTATGTTTTATATTTATTTTTGTTTGACAGTTGGAATGCGTGTTATGCAAAATGTATATCGTTGTTTCTCTTGGTTCAATAGATCAAAATACAGTGGGGAAATTAATTATATGATCCCTTTCAGATTTTGCAAGAAATAAAATAGAGAAATTGAGTTGCAGTTCAGTGAGTAAAATAAGTATTTGATTCCCAAGCAAAACATGACTTTGTGCTTGACAGCAAGGGATTCTTCACCAAATACTAAGGTAAGACGTTTCTTGTTTTCGGTTACCGGGTTTGCACACATCTCAGGAGGGATTTTGTTCAACTCTTTACAGATCTTCTCTAAATCTTTAAAGGGTAACTCCACATTCGTAAAATAGCAAATAAAAAAAATTGCGTTTACAATTGTGACACAAGTCATATTGTAATGGAATTTTATTAAAAAAATACCTTTCCTTTTCAATCTGCAGACACTAATTTGCTGAGAATGCATTGCAATATGGCTACCTAGAGTTGTTCTGTACACAGAGTGTGTACTGACCACCCCCTAGAAACAATTTTCTGCTTGTGTGATTGGCTCACCAATTTTCCAAGAAGTCTGCCTAAGATACAAGTCAGATTTCCGGCATCCCTTGCAACAAAAATGTAATTTTTAGTGAGATACTCCTTGTAGGAACACATCTAAAGGGATGCAGGTCCCAGCAGATTTCCTCATTAGTGCCCTGCAGGTACACACATGATGGATAATTATGAAACCACTCCCATTAGACCCACTCACCACAGAGGAACACACAGGGATTACTTCAGAATAACAAAAAGGTAGAAGTCTGCAACAAAGTTTGTTAAAATCCTCGCAATGCACATCGGCCTCACCACTGTAACCCGCTTTCTCATCTGCCCCACCAATGTACCTCCTGTACATCTGTCTCAACTCTGTACCCCCTGCCCTCTGCTCTTCTGCCCCACCTCTGTTCCCCCTGCTCATCTGTCCCACCAATACACCTCCTTTTACATATGCCCCACTGCTCTACCACCCCCCCGCTTTTATATCCCACCACTGAACCCCCTTCTCCTCTGGCCCAACACTAAACTGTACCCACATCTGCCCTACCGCTGTACCCTCCTGCTCATCTGCTCCACCACTGTACTCTCTTCTCATCTATGATATGCGTGATATACAGAGCGGTGAAACCTGTCCTGGCACACTCATCCTGCTGATCAACCCCTCGCATCCAGCCCACATGCTTGTGTATGATGTCACATACAAGAATCTGGAATGGATGTGCAATGATGAGCTTCGGTCAGGGGTATTTTCTGAAAGCAGTGGGCCTGTGTGCAGGATGATCATACGTTGGGCCCCCACAGCTGAGAAAAAGTTGTGTTTTATTTTCATTACGCTGAATACTGGCTGTGGCTTAAAGGGACACAGAGTGCAGAGGTTCAGTAGTAGGTGACAGTGACACAAAGGTTCAGAAATAATTTCAGCAAAGTTCCCAGAAGCTCAACAGCAATTCCACAAACTGTGACCTAATTGTGGTTTTCTCAATCACAGAGAAATCCCTTATTTGTGAGATTGATAGTGGCAACCAAGCAAGTCATCTTCCTTCAGATGGTCGACGGGGCTAGCAGGACTGTAAATGACTTTAGCAGTGGCCAATGACAGTCGTCCTCCTCCTGTAAACAGGGACCGCCCCCCCCACCAGAAAAGCACCCAATCTCTTCCCCATCACAAAAGCCGATGAGCGAGTGAAAAACTTGTATAGCGCAGCACATGCAAACTGAATTGCCTCTGGGCGCTGTATCTATTTTGTGAAACCACCTGACCTCAGAAGAGATGGGTTTTAATCCTTCTCCTGAAGGCCAAGTGGTCCAACTCCAATCGAATGGTAATTGGTAGGGCGTTCCACAGTCGAGGTCCCTGGACTGCAAACCTTCGGTCTCCTTTGGATTTGTATTTGGCTTTGGGTATCTGCACAAGGTTTTGATTGGTGGATCGCAGAATGCGACTGGGGTTATGAGCTTTTATTTTTTCGCATAGATATTGGGGGGCGATTCCTTGAATACACTTATGCATTAGGCAGAGAGCCTTGAAAGTGATTCTGTCTTACCGGCAACCAGTGAAGGGATCTCAGAGAAGGTGAGTGATTCCCATGTTTTTTTGCCGGTGACTAATCGAGCAGCCGTATTTTGCACGACTTGCAGATGAGTGATTTGGAATTTGGGGAGTCCGAGGTAGAGGGCATTTGCATAGTCAAGTCTGGAATTGATGATTGTTCCCACCACGACTGCAATGTCTTCTTTCGGGATAAAGGGGGTGAGTCTACGTAGTAGGCGCAGCAGATGGTGCGATCCGCTGACTACTGACCCTATTTGTGCATCAATTGTCATGTTGGTGTCAAAAATGACTCCCAGGCTTTTCACTTTGGTGCTAGGGGTGATCGTTTTGCCCAGAATGGGTGGGGGTGTCAATGTTGTCACGTGGTGATTTTTCCGGTTGGCTTGAAACAGGAGAAGTTCTGTTTACGAGCCGTTGAGTTTAAGATAACTCTTTGTCATCCAGTTTTCTATTAAAGAAAGGCAATTCTCTAGTCCAAGAGAATGATCCTTTTTGTTGCATATGCGAAAATACAATTGTGTATCATCTGCATAAGAGTGATATAGTAACTTCTGGTTACTGATGATTTCATCCATTTTTCAGAAGTGAAAGGCCCCAGTTTCACTGTTTGATCGGTTTTCCAAGAAGGAGGAGAACCAAGCTAAATCACATTCCGCAACTCTGGCTACTTCTGTTAGCCGAGTCAGTAGTAATCCATGGTCTACCGTGTCAAAAGAAGTGCTTAGGTCCAACAGTACCAGAAGAGAAGATTCTCCTTTGTCTGCTGCCTCAAGGGCGTCATCCCATATTTTGAGCAGCGCTGTTTCTGTTCCGTGACCAGGACGGAAACCAGATTGAAACGGATCAAGTAATTTATGGGTGTCTAAATGATGTTGCAGCTGTTGTACCACTTCTTTCTCCATTACCTTGGAGAAGACATTTAAGGCCGTTATGGGTTGACGGTTGCTTGGATCTTTTGGGTCGAGTTTTTTTTAGAATTGGTTTTATTATACCTTCACCGTGCCCTCCTTGAATGATTGGTTTAGGAGCTGCGCGATAGCTGGTGCCAATATGTCGGCACATTCTTTCAGCAGTTTGGTGGGGATGACATCATTGGGCGCTGTGCCATTTCGCAGAGTACCGATGATATTTTTAGTTGCCTCGATGGTAATGTGTTTTAGGGAGAAATTAGTTGATTTCGATGGTTTTATGTGGGTGTTTGGTTTGAGCTTTGGGGAGGGATTGACGACGGGTTTATTTTGCTGAATGCTTACACGGATTTCCTCAATTTTATTGATGAAATAATCCGATAATTCATTGCAAAATTCTTGTGAATTGGAATTAGGGGCCTCTAAACAAGCTGGGTTCATAGTCTGAGTGACCAGTTTGAAGAGTTTGCGGGGGCGTTTTAGGGCATTTGCGATGGTGTTGGAGATGTGATTTTTTTTGCCCATAAAGATTTCTTTATGGTATTTCTTGGTTATTGTCTTATATGTGGTGAGGTTTACCTCTGAAGAGCTTCTTTTCCAGGCAGCTTTTGCTCTTCTGCGCTCTTGCTTTAGCAACGACAGCTGGTCATTAAACCAGCTGGCGGCGTTTTCCCGGATGCATGTTTTACGTTTTGGTGCTACTAAGTCGGCTGACTGTAGTAGAGCCTTGTTAAGGGCGTAGAGTGTTTGTGGCTGTTAGCTGTGGTTGGATTGTTTTTATTTTGTTTCCTAGTGTTGTTTTGAAGCGTTCCGAATAGAGCTTCTTCTGAGATCTAGTCCAGTGAGTTGTCACCGGTTTTATTGTTTTTTTTGCGGGGGCGTTATTGGTAAGTGTGAATTTAATAGCATGGTGGTCTGTCCATGGTTGCGGCTCATTCTCCAGGACGTCGATTTCCACATCTTGTTTGAAAATGAGATCGAGCGTATGACCTGAGGTGTGAGTGGGCCCATGTACTAGTTGCTGCAGACCTAATCCTTCCAGATGGTCGATGCAGGCTTCGGCGACGGGGTCCAGTGAGGAGTTGGCCCAAAGGTTGAAATCCCCAAGCATCAAAAGGTGCTTGATGTTTAGGGTATAGGTGGAGATGAACTCCGTCAGTAGGGTGAGAAGGTGCGTTTTTGGACCGGGAGGTCTGTAGCAGAGAAGAATATGGACTGTTTCTTGTGGATTTGTTTGGAGTTGCAGAGTGAGGGTTTCCATGGATGGAAGGGAGTATTGGAGGACTGGTTTGGTGATCGAGAGGTGAGTCTTGCGGATCACTGTTAGGCCTCCCCCTCTTTGACCCACTCTGTTTTGCATTAGAATGAGGTAACTTGCTGGCACCAATTCTCCCAGAATGGTGTTACAGTCGGCTGTAAGCCAGCTTTCAGTGATAGAGGCAGTCTAAGTCGTGTTGTAGGATGAAATCATGGATTTCTTGTCAGTGTTTTACTGCCGATCTTGTGTTGAGCAAAGCGCATGATATGCGCTTAGGCTGGGGTGAGTGGGTATAATGTTTTACTGTCGATCGACGATCGATTCTTAACAGTTGCATACTCCTTAGAGTTTTTATGGTGACCTCTGATAATCTCGAGACGGGTGGTTTTAAATCCCAAATGGTTTCTGCAGTGTATCTCAAATTAGCCATACTCACAGAAACGCGGAGAAGATGATATCGATCGAGGGGGTATTTGATGGTTGATGGGAGGAAGATTTCCAAGTGGATCTCCACCCGCTAAATCTACCCTCCCCGTTGATCCAGAGGAAGGCGAAAAAAAACCTGGCTGTACTGTGCCAATCTACAGCGATAGGGAAAAAAAATCCTTCCTGATCCCTCAGGGCGATCGAGCAAAGCCTGGATCAAGTGATGAATGGTAGGCGTCCCTGGATTAAAAGCTGACGAGCTAATGGAGGGGGGGGGGGGGCTTGGGGTACGCGCACCCCTAAGTTTGCGGGTGGGAGCAGAAAACCCCTGCAATAGGGCTGAGGAGGGTGAATAGGGGTGATTGGTCAGGGGGTCAGTGTTTGGGGTGTAGCAAGATGGCCGCCTCGGGAGCTAGGCCCGAGTCAGTGGCTGAGATTTTGGGGGGCGAGGTGAGATGGTAGCGACCCTCGTAGGACACCAGGGAGATAGTGGGGGTCTGTGTGGGGGATTGGTGGGTTTGGTGATGTTTAGGAGGGGGGGTGTCATTGATGTAGGCGCAGCGCGCTGCTAGGTCCCGGCTGAAGCCAGGGACTTTCCTAGCTGCGGCGAAAAGCTAATTCCTGGATTCTCTGGACCGGGGGTTTCAATTTAGATGAGGCGGTGGCGGGGAGAGACGTGGGGGGTTACGATTGGGGGGAAAGGGGGTTGTGGGGAGAGGTTGGCGAGGAGAGGCAGTTACCTCAAGCAGTTTGTCCGTTCTGATGGGGCACAGCCGTGGCTTATCCTGAAAAGGATGGCCGCGGAAGTGTACCCAAGGCGGAGGATGATGGTGGGGGGAAGGCGAGAGAATAACAGGCCTTACCTGTGAGGTTGCTGGGCAGGGAGGGCTACAGGGAGGAAGCGGCGGTGGAGGAAGAGGGAGAGCCCACGGAGAGGGAGGCAGTGCTCGTCCTGGATGTTGTTTCCGAATGCTGCAGCAGAGAGCTGGGAGACCAATGCCTAGCTGATCTAACCCTGTCCTGTGGAGAGCCGACTCATGTTGGAAAGTCCAGCTCTCACTGCCCTAAGGTGAGCAGACTCGCGTGAGAGCGTCCTGCTGCACCGCTGAGCTGGGAGAAACTGATCACGTTGTCTGATATGTCTGATGATTGCAGCTACAGCAAATTTAGAAAACCAATGTTTCCCATCTTTTACAATGTGTGGGGGCAAAGTGCCTCACCCTCAGTGCAGATACAGGGTGGGGAATTCTGAAATTGGAATGCTTTAGTGTCTCAGTGACACTTCCATGCGCTGCTCTGCTGATGGGGAGGGAGTCGAGTGCCAGCAAAAGAGACTTTGAGTGCCACTTGCGGCACTAGTGCCGGGGTTTGTCTACCCCTGCCGTAAAGCATTGCACCAGTGGTCAGCAGATCACTGATGCCATGCAGGTCTCCTGCAGACGTGTTAGTGTATCTGAACAAGTTGGTAGTAAAAAAGGGGCCGTCTGTTTGAACCACCCCCACTGCGCTCCACTGGAAAATAAATTACAGTGATCTGTAGCTGCTGCTATTAAATAGATTAAAGTGAATGAATACGTGTAGTGACACCTAATTGTAAACAATGTGTCAGTGACTGTATGAAGCAGCGCTCACATACATGAATAAATAAATCAACATATAATTTAAATGAATAAATAAATGAATAAACCCCCTATATGTGAATTTAAATGAACAGTGCAAATAAAATACACAAAACATATGGCAGTAGTATCTATAATCCGTGAACTTGATGAGTGTATATTGAAACTAAAGTTCATAAGTGATAATTCCTTTCAAGGTCTTCAGATGTTCTTCCACCACACCAAAGTGTTTAAGTGATTCCACCACCCTTCAGAAATGCGCACTCACCGCAACAATGGGCCTCACACCCGTGTTTTGGCAAATAAGCTTAAACAGGATCACTCAGATCAAAAGGTAGGAATCCGTTTCAAAGCAATGAACTCCAAGAGGGTTGCCACATAAATGAAGAAAAAAAGTGCACAATAGTGTAATACTGCAAAGCAACTTTAATAAAAACGCCATGTAAAATCCTCCAAAACAAACAATCCATTTGAATCAAGCAGTGAATAACTCCAAGTAAACCAAAGTGTTGCACAAGAAAAAAACTTCTCCAGATGAACCAGTGGTCACAGCGGACCAGCGAACAGCCCAAACGTACTCACAGCCCTTTGAAGTGTACTGGAGCGACTGCTGTAATAGGTGCCTGTCTCAGCTCAACCGTCCCACGTCCAAATAGTTCAGGATAGATTATGGAAGTGACCACGCCCCGACATGTTTCATCACGTGGACTTAGTGTTAGTGTATCTGCTTCCTCGTACGAGGAAGCCGATACTGGCAGACAGGAATGAATGAATGAACTACAACAGAGCCGTGGCAGTTAGTTGAAAACAAGAACCTGACAGCCACAAAGGCTGCCAGACCTTATAGTTTTCAATTTAGAGGGCTGTGGACAAGTGATGCGACCTGCTGGGCGGATCCCACACGGCCAAATATTTTTTTCTAATTCTGGCAGCTAGCTGGTGGAGAAGAACCCCACTAGCTGGCACAGCGAGGATTGGGAAGGTGCGGAGGCTGGTGCATTTATAACATGTTACACCCCGAATATACAGTGCCTTGTAAAATAATTTACCCCCTTGGCATTTTTCGTGTTTTGTTGCCTCACAACCTGGAATTAACATGGATTGTTTGAGGATTAGCACCATTTAATTTACAGAACATGCCCACAACTTTGAAGATGTTTTTTTTTTATTGTGAAGCAAATAGGACAAAATAACAGAAAAAGTCAATGTGCATAACTATTCACCCCTCTAAAGTCAATACTTGAAGTCACCTTTTGCAGCTATCACAGCTCCAAGTTGCTTTGTATAAGTCTATGACCTTGCGACATCTTACCACTGGGATTTTTGCCCATTCCTCCTTGCAAAACTGCTCCAGCTCTTTCAAGTTGGATGGTTTGCGCTTGTGAACAGCAATCTTTAAGTCTGACCACAAATTTTCTATTGGATTAAGATCTGGGCTTTGACTAGGCCATTCCAACACATTTACATGTTTCCCTTTAAACCACTCAAGTGTTGCTTTAGCAGTGTGTTTGGGATCATTGTCCTGCTGGAAGGTAAACCGCCGTCCTAGCCTAAAATCACACACAGAGTGGTACAGGTTTTGCTCAAGAATATCCCTGTATTTAGCACCATCCATCTTTCCCTCAACTCTGACCAGTTTCCCAGTCCCGACTGCTGAAAAACATCCCCACAGCATGATGCTGCCACCACCATATTTTACTGTGGCGATTCTGTTCTTTGGGTGATATGATGTGTTGGGTTTGCGCCAGACATAGCGTTTTCTTTGATGGCCAAATCGTTCAATTGTACTCTCAGACCAGAGCGCCTTCCTCCATACATTTTAGGAGTCTTCCACATGCCTTTTCGCAAACTCAAAAACGTGCCATTTTGTTTTTTGCTAAAAGTAATGGCTTTCTTTTGGGCCACTCTGCCATAAAGCCCAACTCTATGGAGTGTACTGCTTATTATCATCCTATGTACACATACTCCACTCTATTGTGGAACTCTGCAGCTCCTCCAGGGTTACCTTAGGTCTCTGTGCTGCCTCTCTCATTAATTCCCTCCTTGCCCGATCCATGAGTTTTGGTGTGTGGCCGTTTCTTGGCAGGTTTGCTGTTATGCCATGTTCTTTCCATTTGGTTATGGTAGATTTGATGGTTCTCCTAGGGATCATCAAAGATTCAGATTTTTTTTTTATAACCTAACCCTGACTTGTACTTCTCAACAACATTGTCCCTTACTTGTTTGGAGAGCTCCTTGGTCTTCATGGCAGTGTTTGGTTAGTGGTGCCCTCTTGCTTAGGTGTTGCAGCCTCTGGGGCCCTACAAAAAGGTGTGTATATGTAATGACAGATCATGTGACACTTAGATTGCACACAGGTGGACATCATTTCACCAATATGTGACTTCTGAAGGTAACTGGTTGCACCAGAGCTTTTAATGGGCTTCATAACAAAGGGGGTGAATACATAGGCACATGCAAATTAAACTAAAGGCTGTAATTTAACAAAATAGGTAAAAAGTCAGAGGGGGGGTGAATACTTTTGCAAGGCACTGTAGGTGTAACATGTTATGAAAGGTGAACTTATCCTTTAATGTGCTTCTTGTTCTGTCTAAGGCCCCTTTCACACTGGGGCGGGGGTAGAGTGTCACTTTAACGTCAATTTTGAGGCGCTTTTTGGCCGCTAGCGGGGCGCTTTTACCCCCACTAGCGGCCGAGAAAGGGTTAAAATCACCAAATTTTAGAGGCGCTTTGCCGGCGTTATAGCCGGGTGTCCATTGATTTCAATGGGCAGGAGCAGTATACTCACCGCTCCAAAGATTCTGCTAGCAGAACTTTTTTTACTGTCCTGCTAGCGCACCGCTCCAGTGTGAAAGTCCTCAGGGCTTTCACACTGGAGAGACAGCAGAGACTGTTTCAGGTCGCTTTGCAGGCACTATTTTTAGCGTTATAGCGCCTGCAAAGGGACCCAGTGTGAAAGGGGTCTAAGAGAAGAAGGTTCACATCCAAGATTTTACCCAATACATGGCCCGTCTATTGGCTGCTCAATGCGTTGGCCTGCACCTCCAAACAACAATACACTGGGCAATATCGCAGAAGAAACTACACTCTGAACTCTTCAAAACCATTCAACGGAACAATCACAACGCCTTAAACAAAGCTTTACTATGGACAGCTGACACAGTTGCTCCGAAACGCAGAGCTCTCATCTGGAAAAATAACTCGGGCTGGTTTAACGACACTTTCACTCTACTGAAACAAGAACGCAGAAGAGCTGAAGGAGCCTGGAGGAGAAACCCATCAAAAGGAAACCACACAAATTACAAAACCCTCACCAAAAATTACCGCAACGCGATCTTTAAAGCAAAAAAAGAAAATTTCTCAAACACCATCTCAAAAGCCCTAAACCACCCACGGGAACTTTTCAAACTAGTCGCCCAGACTATGAACCCCTCCTGCTTGGAGCCCCCTGCAAGTGAGACACAAGAATTCTGTAATGAACTATCTGACTTTTTTATTGACAAAATCGGAAAGATTCGGGCAACAATTCAACAGAAAAAAAACACAAACCCCATTCAGATAAAGCAAGAAGAAGCAACCAACACAAATAGTCCACGATCAACGAATTTTGCGCTGGTCCCAATTACCATCGACATCACAAAAAACCTCCGAGACAACACATCTCCGAATGACATCATTCCTACAAAACTCTTAAAAGAATGCACTGACATCTTGGCACCCACCATAACGCACATCATAAACCAATCGTTCAGGGAAGGGATGGTCCCGATCACCCTCAAGCAGGGCATAATTAAACCCCTCTTAAAGAAACCCAACCACAACCCCAAAGACCCTAACCATCGCAGACCGGTAACAAGCCTGAACACCATCTCCAAGATCATGGAGAAAGCAGTAGTACAACTACAGCCCCATCTGGACAACCACAAACTCCTAGATCCACTACAAATCGGGTTTTCGCCCAGGCCACGGGACAGAAACCGCTCTTCTGAAGATATGGGATGATGCCCTCGAAGCAGCAGATGACGGAGAATCCTGTCTCCTAGTGCTGCTGGACCTCAGTGCAGCCTTCGACACGGTAGACCACAACACATTGCTCACGCGACTCAAAAAAGTAGCCGGAGTCTCATGCCACGTACACACCATCACTTTATGTGATGAAAAAAAATGACGTTTTTAAAAACGTCACTTTAATTGACTGTGTGGGGGAAAACGTCGTTTTATGTCTTCTAAAAAACGACCAAAAAAAATTGAAGCATGCTCCAATTTTATGTGTCGTTTTTCAAAAGTGCACTTTTTACTTCACAGAAATTGACCGTGTGTAGCAAAAAACGTCGTTTTCTAAGACGTTTTTTCATCCACGCATGCCCAGAAGCTACTTATGAAGCAAGCTTCAATGGTAAAACGTGGTGGAACGTAACCTCACTTTGCAAGAACATTGTGAGAAAACAATGGTGTGTAGGCAACTTCGTCTTTGAAAATTGAAGTTTCAAAAACGTAATTTTTTACTTCACATAAAGTGTCGTTTTTTTTCATCACATAAAGTGATGGTGTGTATGCGGCATTAGACTTGGCCCTACCGTGGTTCGCATCTTTTCTAGAAAGTCGCACTCAGACCGTGAAACTTGGAGGCCTCACGTCAGAAACACGGACCATTACATGCGGAGTCCCGCAAGGATCACCCCTTTCACCTGCACTCTTCAACATCTACATCCGCCCGCTTCTCAAAATCATCAGCAAACAGGACCTGCGCTACCACTCCTATGCTGACGACACGCAGCTTTACTTTCGAATCACCAACAAAAAAGACCAATATCATGAACTAGGAAAATGCCTCACTCTGATCGATAATTGGATGACTGAAAGCTCCCTCAAACTCAACGGATCCAAAACAGAACTACTCATCCTTCACGCAAATCGGAAATCTAATTCTAGGACCACTTGGACACACCATTACGCCAAGCAACAAAGTCAAATGTCTTGGAGTCATCTTTGACTCAGACATGACTATGAATGCACAAATAGGATCAGTCGTCAGCGGTTCTCATCTTCTCCGCATGCTATGTAGACTCATCCCATTCATCCCGGAAGAGGACACAGCAGTAGTGGTTGGAACCATCATCAACTCACGACTCGACTACGCAAACTCCCTCTACTTAGGACTACCGAAATACCAGATTTCACGTCTACAAGTCATCCAGAACACGGCAGCCAGACTGGTAACAGGTAAAAAACCGTGGGAATCTATCTCTCCGATCTTGAGGTCCCTCCACTGGCTGCCCATACAGGACCTGGGTGACTTTAAAGACGCTCTGCCTCACCCACAAATGTACACAAGGAAACGCTCAATACTTAAGCGAGAAAATAAAACCTTACGTCACCAAGCACGTGCTCCGATCAACCAACCAAAACCTTCTCCAAATCCCTAAATCCTGCTACAAATCTAAGGGAGAACGTAGATTTGCAGTTCAAGGACCCAGGCTTTGGAATGCTCTACCCACGACCATCCGCTTGGAAGAAAACCATCCGGCTTTTAGGAAAAAACTAAAGACCCACCTCTTCTAATGGATCAGGACAACAAGTTCGCATTTGTTGCACTATACAAGTGACTCACTCACTCACTAGCAGAAAAACAGCCCCAAAGCATAATGGTTCCACCTCCCTGCTTGACTATGCAGATGGTGTTCTTAGGGTCATAGTGAGCATGTTTCTTCCTTCGAACATGGCGAGTCAAGTTAATGCCAAAGATAAATTTCGGTCTCATCTGACCACAGCACTTTCTCCCAATCCTTCTCAGAACCATTTAAATGTTCATTGGCAAAACTTCAGATAGGCATGTACTTGTGCCTTCTTGAGGGGGACATTGCGGGCTCTGCAGGATTTTAATCCATGGCTCCGTATTGGGTTACCAATGGTTTGTATGGTGACTGGTTTCAACTGCCTTGAGATCATTCACAAGCTCCTCCAGTGTAGTTCTGGACTGATGCCTCACTTTTCTCATGATCATCCTTACCCTACGAGGTAAAATTTGGCATGGAGCTCAAGACCAAGGGTGAATGGTTATTTTGTATTTCTTTAATTTACAGAAAATTTCTCCAACAGTCGTCTCCTCCTTGCTGATGGTCTTGTAGCCCATTTCAGACTTGTGCAGGTCTACAATCTTATCCCTGATGTCCTTTGACAGCTCTTCGGTCTTGCACAAGATGGTAAGGTTTGAATGGAAAAAAAATATTCTATGGACAGGTGTCTTTTATGCACAATGAGTTGTCGTTAGGAGCACCTTCCTAAACTGACAGGACTAATCTCTGTACCACATGAGCACATAGTTACATAGTAGGCGAGGTTGAAAAAAGACAAGTCCAACCTGTGTGTGTGCGCTTTTATGTCAGTATTACGTTGTATATAAACAAATATCTAACCGTGAACTGTAGTTCAAACAAAGATGAAAACGGCGCTAATGAGTAGATATGTCAACTCAGAGAGAAAACACTGGTGGACCCAGATGGCACAAGAGGTGATCAGAACCTGAGTGTAAGTGCACCAAAAACAGCTCAAGTAAAAGATACCTCAAAAATGGCTAGTAATACCCACAAGGGGTGCAAACCTGCCACGGCAAAGAGAAGTCTCTGCAACTGTACCAACAGTTCCTCCAGGTATTGTATGGGTGATACACGTCTCAGCGAGATAACATGAAAGAAAAATCAACAAGCAAATGATAGTGCAGTGATGTCTAAATATAGTCAAGTGAGAGCAGGTCAATCAGAAACCATAAGTATATGCCCGTACAATAAAACACTGAAAATGTAGCAAAGTAAACAGAAAGGGTTCACCGCTGATGTCAGACACCTCCTGGGGCCGCGCGTGCTCTGTGCAGTAGTTACTGTATCAGGTGCTGGGCTGCGATTGGAGATCGGTGGAGCGCAAGCTGCTTCCGTGTGTAGCGTCGTTGTAGCCACGCTCTGACGCGTTTCGTCACTTCCGACTTCAACAGAGGGCGTGGCTACACAACGCAGTCAATGTCCCTTTGTACTCTGGCAAACAGAGGCTATTGGTCGAAACCACCCGCTTGTCGGTCGTGATTGGCGCTTCTCAGACCGGGTGGGCGTGGTGCCTTCAGCCCTGTTGTGTGGAGTTTAGCAAAGGGGAAAATGAGACGGATTAGTAGGGGGCTACTGCTATTTTAATATGGACAAAAGCCAAAATGAAATAAGTAGTGTGACGCTTGTCCGCAGGGATAAAAGGGATCGTTTGTAAACGATCTCAGCAAGCGAAGAACTAAAACTTTATTTAAAGAAATAGTTATATTGAAAAAATATACTACAGGGGTGTGTTTTAAAAGAGAGTGCCAAACCCACCTATCACGGAATCAAATGGGCGTGTCAAACAGTGAACTAGATGTGTAGTGTTTATAGTGATAGTTCAAAACAAGCACTGACACTGCGGGGAGACCCCTTCTTATAACTTAAGACACAAATAGAAGGATAATTCCATTTTGATAGGTGGTGATTGCAGGTATGAACGAGACTAGTGCCGCTGTATCGAATAATAAATCGAAAAAAATATATATAATGCACAGCAACGCACAGCATGTGGTAAAGAAACACACATGCTAAGACATACTCGCCCAACTGTCATAATCCATTCATCAGGGAGATATAGATCGATAGGTGAATGGAAATGTTATGTATGGGCTAAAATGGTGATATAGGTAATATCAGTAATACAAATATTACAGATTAGTGGACATGATAATAAAAAGAGAACTACAAATTTAGCAACCCAGGGTGGTATGGCCCAAGTAGCACTTGGAATTCATTCTCTTTTGAGTAGTGTACCAAAAACTAAGGTTACATATGGAGTGCTCTGTATAAGTCCACAATCAAAAGACGGGGCATCAAAGGGAGACTTTATAGCGAAGCAAATGTGTCTGCCTAAAAAATGCCAAAAAATAGAACATTAAAATATTAAAATTTTAAAAAAATTTATATATATAAAATATATAGTATATATATATAAACGGTAATAAGGGACCCTTTAAAAACACTGATAATACCAGGGCTAAGAGCAAAACAATAAATATCAGCCCTGGTATTATCAGTGTTTTTAAAGGGTCCCTTATTACCGTTTATATATATACTATATATTTTATATATATACATTTTTTTAAAATTTTAATATTTTAATGTTCTATTTTTTGGCATTTTTTAGGCAGACACATTTGCTTCGCTATAAAGTCTCCCTTTGATGCCCCGTCTTTTGATTGTGGACTTATACAGAGCACTCCATATGTAACCTTAGTTTTTGGTACACTACTCAAAAGAGAATGAATTCCAAGTGCTACTTGGGCCATACCACCCTGGGTTGCTAAATTTGTAGTTCTCTTTTTATTATCATGTCCACTAATCTGTAATATTTGTATTACTGATATTACCTATATCACCATTTTAGCCCATACATAACATTTCCATTCACCTATCGATCTATATCTCCCTGATGAATGGATTATGACAGTTGGGCGAGTATGTCTTAGCATGTGTGTTTCTTTACCACATGCTGTGCGTTGCTGTGCATTATATATATTTTTTTCGATTTATTATTCGATACAGCGGCACTAGTCTCGTTCATACCTGCAATCACCACCTATCAAAATGGAATTATCCTTCTATTTGTGTCTTAAGTTATAAGAAGGGGTCTCCCCGCAGTGTCAGTGCTTGTTTTGAACTATCACTATAAACACTACACATCTAGTTCACTGTTTGACACGCCCATTTGATTCCGTGATAGGTGGGTTTGGCACTCTCTTTTAAAACACACCCCTGTAGTATATTTTTTCAATATAACTATTTCTTTAAATAAAGTTTTAGTTCTTCGCTTGCTGAGATCGTTTACAAACGATCCCTTTTATCCCTGCGGACAAGCGTCACACTACTTATTTCATTTTGGCTTTTGTCCATATTAAAATAGCAGTAGCCCCCTACTAATCCGTCTCATTTTCCCCTTTGCTAAACTCCACACAACAGGGCTGAAGGCACCACGCCCACCCGGTCTGAGAAGCGCCAATCACGACCGACAAGCGGGTGGTTTCGACCAATAGCCTCTGTTTGCCAGAGTACAAAGGGACATTGACTGCGTTGTGTAGCCACGCCCTCTGTTGAAGTCGGAAGTGACGAAACGCGTCAGAGCGTGGCTACAACGACGCTACACACGGAAGCAGCTTGCGCTCCACCGATCTCCAATCGCAGCCCAGCACCTGATACAGTAACTACTGCACAGAGCGCGCGCGGCCCCAGGAGGTGTCTGACATCAGCGGTGAACCCTTTCTGTTTACTTTGCTACATTTTCAGTGTTTTATTGTACGGACATATACTTATGGTTTCTGATTGACCTGCTCTCACTTGACTATATTTAGACATCACTGCACTATCATTTGCTTGTTGATTTTTCTTTCATGTTATCTCGCTGAGACGTGTATCACCCATACAATACCTGGAGGAACTGTTGGTACAGTTGCAGAGACTTCTCTTTGCCGTGGCAGGTTTGCACCCCTTGTGGGTATTACTAGCCATTTTTGAGGTATCTTTTACTTGAGCTGTTTTTGGTGCACTTACACTCAGGTTCTGATCACCTCTTGTGCCATCTGGGTCCACCAGTGTTTTCTCTCTGAGTTGACATATCTACTCATTAGCGCCGTTTTCATCTTTGTTTGAACTACAGTTCACGGTTAGAGATATTTGTTTTTACACTTTAAAACGTCTCACCCCCGTTTTATTAAAAATAGCCGCTTTATTATACCAAACACCATTTTCACCCATTTTGGTGTTTTTTTTCATTCTGTTATTGGTATATTCAGCTCCTATATCAAGTCACCTCCAATCACTTTGTGCATTCACTTGGCGCCGGCAGTGCATCTTTAGGCCTTCACTTGCACTCTTCACTCTCATTACGTTGTATATCCCTGTATGTTGTGGTTGTTCAAATGCTTATCTAATCGTTTTTTGAACTTATCGATGCTCCCCACTAAAACCACTGCCTGCAAAAGAGAATTTCACATACTTACCACTCTCACAGTAAAGAACCCTCTACGTCAAGGGTGTCAAACTGAATTTCATCATGGGCCGCATTAGCATTATGATTGCCCTCAAAATGGCCGGTTGTATCTGCAAGACTAGATGTCCAGCGCATCCCCTCCCCTTTACATTAGATGCCAAGAGCCACCCCACCATCAGAAGTTGAGTCCCCCACTCTTCCTTACATATCAATGCACCCCCTTTACTTATTCTGCTGCTGGGAAGAAGCTGGATGCATTGCTTGAAAGCAGAAAGTAAGGGTCTGGAGTAGGACCAGAGGAGGGCTGGAGCTCTCCTGCAGCTGCAGGAGAGGTGCGAGGGCCACATGAAATGGCCTGGAGGGCTGGATTCGGCCCACGGGCCTCGTGTTTGACACCTGTGCCCTACGCAGTTTAACCCGAGCGTACGCACATATCCTGGGAGGAGCTGGAAGGGACATTTCCCCCCCACCCCTCTTACCGGGCCTCCCGTCCCACCGGGAGATCCGACCCGCTACTTCCAGCGCCTAGAAACAGACTGGAATGAAGCCGTAAACGGCTTTGTTCCAGTCTCCTAAATGTAAACACAAATGTAAACACGGATGTGACTTCACAACGTCACTTTCGGTTTATTTGGCTGCCAATGGCGCCAGATTTAAAAAAAAAAAAAAAAAACAGTATTCAGAAAACTTTGAAGTGCAAAGTCTTTTATAACCCTGATCCCACCATAAAGAGTACCTGTCACCACCTATTACTGTCACAAGGGATGTTTCCATATCTGTGACAGCAATAAAAGTGATGAAAGTTATTTTATTTTTAAAACACAATTTAATAATATAAAAATAAATAAAATTAATAAGAATTATTTTCTATACGGATTTTAAAGGTAAATGTTTTTTCCACCTTAATGCATCCTATGCATTAAGGTGAAGTCCAGCAGCAGGGTGGTTTCCTCCTCCCTGGCTGTTTACAAGTCTTTGGTCAGGCTGAGATGCAGCTTCCCCCCAGCCCAGCTCTAGGACACCATGGACTTCACCTTGGCAGATGCCATCAACCTTGAGTGCAAAGCCAACAGGACCAACGAGAAGGCTGAGATGCAGCAGCGCAATGACATGACCCCCAGAGACTCAGAAAAGTCTGAGGATTCTAAAATAAAGGGGTACCATCAGCCTTAATGCTATTTTTCACTTATAGGTGAAGGGTGGTGAGCTGAATCATCTATTGGTTACTCTGAGGAGGGGGGTCCAGAGTTTAAATTGGGGTTCCTGAAATGGGAGGTTCATAGTTTAGATTAGAAGTTCCTCATAAGTGGGGTCCAGTGTATAGATCGGGGAATCATTGGGGGGTGGGTTTCCAGCATCCAGATCGGGGAGTCCTCAAAGGGAGGAATTATGTACTGGTTCCTTAGGGTGTGGGGGACTCATTAACTGGTTCCTTAGGAGGATTCAGAGCTCCGATGGGGGTTCCCTAGAAGGGAAAATATTATCCTGGTTGTTTAGGGGGGTTGAGATTAGGGGTTCCTCACCAGAAGATGGAATCATCTGTTTTTTTAAAGGGGGGTTCAAAACCGGGGTTTCTCAGAAGGTCCAGCACCAGGGAAGGGTGATACCATGTTTTACTGCACCAGGTGAAATCAATCCTAGTGATGCCTTTGCTTAAGTGTATGGATGGGAATCGACTACATCTAGCAGAGGGGGAAAGAGAAGGAGGCACACAGCTTACACTCCCAGTCCGATTCTTGGGGAACACTGGGCAGTGTACAGGCATGTGATCGGAGCACTGTCACTGTCCCAGAGGGATTATTGGGTGGTATGCGGTGGCACAGATCCAGTAGTCGTCAGAGTCCCTGGGGTGTAGAGCTGTGAGCACCAGACACCCCCTACACCAAGGCGAGTCCAACCTACACAGCTAAACTCTCTAAATGATGTGCCAAATCTGTGTATAGAGACTGCACGAACCCCCCCCCCCCCCCCACTGGATCCCTGTGTGATCCCCTCTCTCTACTTGTTTCCTGCGATCTCCCTCACTCTTGCGAAGGGGGTGAAGTTTAAACAAAAAAGGGTGGGATATATTTTGATGCAGGGGTTGTCACGGTTAATACATCACTGCTGAGGTAGACTCTAATGGCTCTGACTACATTGATGCAGTGACAAGTACTACGTATTCTTTGAGGTGGAAGACTGATGCCACCTTAGGAACAAATGATAGTCTTGGGTGTAAGGCCAACTTGTCCTTGTGAAGAATGATAAACAGCACAAGAGAGATGCGTCTGGAAGATGTAATCGTGACCAAGGTGGTCGCATTGTAGGAGAGATCACCTGAGGGGATATCCCTGGTGGGTTCAAAGGGTGGTTTCTGCAGGGCAGAGAGGAACAGCCTGAGGTCCCAAGTAAGCACAGGGTGCGGTAAGGAGGGCCTGATCTCAGATTAATTTGAATAAAGGTTTTGAAAAGGGAAAGCGAGGCCAGAGGTTTTTGAAAAAGAATGGACAGGGGCAAAGTGCTCAAGGCCATGTTCTGGTCAAGTCCTGTGTGTAGGAAAGACAGAATACAAGGCACAGAGCAATCTCTGGGATTGAAGTGTCCATGCTAGTACCAGGCAAAAAAGGGATTTTCTAGGTACGATTGTAGAACTTTCTGGAAGTGGCTTTTCTATCTTTTAGGAAAACAGACTCAGAGACCTTTCTGTTTCTAAAGACCTGGGCTTCAACTGCCATAACCAGTGACTGAAAAGTAGGATGAAATAGTGGGCCCTGATACAACAGTTCTGACCTGTTGGTAAGGGGGCCAAGAGGACAGTCTTAGTAGTCCGTGTATGTACCAGGTTCTTTCTGGGCCAGTATGGTACAGTGAGAAGCACCAGTCTCCTCCCTTGCCTTATTTTTCAGGGGTTGGTGCAGAATTTGCACTGGGAGGAAAGGCATAGATTATCCTGAACTGAGACCAGGGATTCATCAAAGCAACCACCAAAGCCAGTGCTAGAGGATTCTTGTCCCTGGACAAACAAAAGTAACTTTCTGTTGATTCTGGAGGCCAGAAAATCAACATCTGTAGTCCCCCATCTCTGACATCTCAGACTAAAGACAGGGGGCTGAAAGGCCCATTCCCCTTGGTCCAGGCAGTGCTGGTTGAAGTTATTCGCCTTTCAGCTGTCCACTCCTGGGATGTCGACATTAGAGAACACTGGATATGTTTTTTTCATCCATGAAATGATCAGGCTTGCTTCCTTTGAAATTGCTTGACTTTTGGAACCCCTTTGGTGAATGATGTAGGCCACAGCCATGGCATTGTCTGATTGCACTCTGATTGGGTGTCTCCACAGTCTTGGAGTCCAATGGTGCAGTGCCATTCTTTTTACTCCGGGGGTTTTTCTTTTTCAGCCATCCTTTTCTTTTTGAGCTCTAGGATGTTAATGGGAGCTTAGCTTTCTCCGGTACCATGTTCCCTGAACTGTAAGGGATTGGAACATTTCCCCCCAGCCTGAAAGAACGACATCTGTCACGGTCACCTTTTAGTAGGGGTATGGAAAATCGTTAAATCGATGCAGCCTTGCACGATTCAGCATCGATTTAGAGAACGGCTGCATCAATTGCTGTGTAATGTAAATGGAGGGGCTTTGTAATATAAATGGGCTGTGTAATGTAAATGGAGAGGGGAGGGGGGGGGCTGTATAATATAAATGAGCTGTGTAATGTAAAGTTATCGGTGTAATGTAAATGGAGGGCTTTATAATATAAAAGTGTGTGTAATGTAAATGAGGGGGGTTGTATAACAAATGGGCTGTGTAATGTAAACAGAGGGCTGTGTAATGTAAATAGGGGGCTGCATAACAAATGGGCTGTGTAATGTAAACAGAGGGCTGTGTAATGTAAATGGGGGGTGTAGTAGTATATGTTGTAATATATGGATATGTATATATATATATATATCTATATATATATATATATATATATATATATATATATATATATATATCTATATTGTATGAGTCTAACATATACAGGCCGGATTTCAAACCTGTGATTCAAAGAGACAGGAAGAGTCTTTCAGATCACATGCAATCTAATTACTTATTAGAGGGGGGCTTATTAGTATGCAAGGATGCATACTAATTAGTGACTGCGGCTGAAGTCACATCCTGTCTTTTAGAGTGGCAGGTAAATATTTCCTGTTTTTCAATTAAGAGACAGCCAATCAATTGCTCAGCTATTCAAAGGAAACAATATATAATGTTGGGAATTTCTGGTTATCAGTTAGAGAAGATACCCCCACGTATTCTCTGCATGAACATGTGAAGGCACAGATCTAGAAGGGATCAGAACATGTATTCTCTAAGATGAGACTTTGACACTACATTACTTTGTTGGACTCCTGTATCATCTGTGGAATTTGGACTTTGTTAGTGGAAGATCCATTAAATGCCTTCTCTGGATATATAATGAGATCACTACATTAGTGGAAGATCCATTAAATGCCTTCTCTGGATATATAATGAGATCACTACATTGGTGCCGTTCAAGTGACCAGAAGCGCATTTTCAGGACTTAGTAACAGAAGTCGGTGATAACAATCCTGTGAGTTGGACAGAAGTCTGATGGAGACCCAAGAGCTATGCGGTGACTCTAATGTCTGGTTGTGACATAAGAGAGTCTGATATACAAGACTATACAAGTTTGGAACCCCAGAATTTTTCTCTGGAGACTGGAAACTGAAGAAAGAAAAGACTGCCATGTACTAGAAGACCGGAACTGGCAAGGTGAAGCTTCAAATGCGGCGAGTAAAATATTTCCTTTATCTTAAATTATTAGTACTATAGTCAAAATGCTTACTCAGTGTGAAGCTAGTGTCAGTTCTGATAAAGTTAATAGATGGGTATTAAAATGTATTAGCCGTCATGGCGGTCCTTATGAAATTCCAGAAAAATGTAAGCAGACGTGGACTATGATGAAGGAATTTTTAGAAGAAAGTGCTTTTGATAGCAAAATTTCAGAAAGTAAAAGAAAAGGTTGTATTGTGCAGGGCTTGTTGTCTTGCTGTTTAAAAATGGAAAGTTCTTTGAATGATAAAGTTGAGGAAATTGCGCAGTTACAGAGTGCAGTGGATAATAGCCATAAGGTTTGCCAGAGGTTACAAAACCAATCAGAAACTGAAAAAGTAAATTTAAAATTGCATGCAGTTACCATTGGTGGAGCTTTGCTTGAGAAATCTAAACGTTGTGATGAATTATCAGAGGAAAATGAGAGATTAAAATTAAGAATTATGGAATTGGAGAAGAGATCTCAGGAATGCAGATGTGCATCAAATCTTGGATTCAGCAATCTGCAGCAAAATACAAACTTTCTATCAAATGAAACAGAACCTCATATTAAATCTGATAATTCATTGCCAGCCGCACCCACTGTGACCACCACGGTTTATAACAATAACAATACAGGTGAAGTTCAGGTTGTAATGAAGCATTTGAAACCAAAAGAACTGGATGCAATTCTTAAAGAAATAGGAATGGTTCCCTGCCATGATTTAAACAGATTTTTAAAATGGTTTTGTGACTTGCAGAATGTCATAGATTTGTACAATATAAACGCATCTGACTTCGAAAGAGTTTTGCAACATTCTATAGGGAATAGTCTTTGGCTGAGAATCAAACAGATCTGTCTTCAGCCTCTGAGGACAAGGGACATATTACTGGAGTTATGTGTTTTGTATGGTGTGCGTTCTGATGTTACGATTCATGGGAAGATTGAGCAGATGCAAGGTGAATCTCCCTATGAATTGTCGCACAGGATATATACGGTTATGGAATTTTTGGTTGGTAATAATCTTGCATTTGAACGTGGAGGCTTGATACATATCAGTATGTTTCTAGATGCTTTGCATGAAGATATCAAACAAAATATTTTATTAGTTACCCCGAATCCTCATGATTTAAAATACGTATTATTGAGAGCAGATCATTTATGGAGAAAGTCAAATGAGCAAGCTGTCAGAATTGATGTAGCCACATTGTTTAGGACAAACACTGAACAGAAAGATCAGAAGATAATATCTAATGATCACATCAAAAGGGGAAACTCTGGGTCAAACATGGGTGATATTAACATGAAAAACAGAGCTGACCAAAATAATAATAAGAAAAAGACCTGGATACCATTTCCTCAGTTAAAACAGAAATATGACCACCTGAAGATTGAGTATGATAAGATGAAAATAGAATATTACACACTATTAGAACAGTTGAATGGTACAGATCTGTTTTTGAATGAAAATTACACTTCTATAGCAGTGGGGGAGAATTAGCTTTAAAGTGTAAACATGTAAATAGTTCTTTGTTTAAGGTCCTGGCTAATGAGATTTTGTCTGAGAGTTTTTTGTCTTTCAGGTACGTTGCTGGAGATATGCATTTGCATGTGAAAAGCAGGAGTAATTGTTGACTAGTGGGGGAGAGACACTGAATGGACAATATCACTATACAAGAAATTATAAAGAATTCATGGACACTCTCTCAATTTTCATCAAGCAATGGACTTTTTTTTGAACATTCAAATTTTTTTTTTCTCTTCATTTTTTTATTTTATTTTCAATGGACTTACCCAACGCCCTATTTTTTTCATTTTCTCCCTTTCCCCGATATATTTTTCTTTTTTATTCATTGAACTTAAAGCGGTAGTTCACCCTCAGTGACACGATTTTACCATCGAGACAGGCATTGTAGCGCGAGCTACAGTATGCCTGTCCCGATTTTTTTAACCCCGTACTCACCGTGTACTCGTACATTATAGATTTCGGCTCCCGCGGGGAATGGGTGTGCCTATGGAGAGGGAGGATGATTGACGGCCGGCCCTGGCACGTCACTCTCCCCGAAGACAGCCGGAGTAGGTCTCGGCTCTTCACGGCGCCTGCGCACAGGCTATGCGCAGGCGCCGTGAAGAGCCAAGCCTATTTCGGCTATTTCCGGAGAAGCGTGACGCGCCAGAGCCGGCCGTCAATCATCCTCCGTCTCCATAGGCACGCCCATTCCCCGAGGGGAGTCGGTATCTTCGATGTACGAGTACACGGTGAGTACGGGGATAAAAAAAATCGGGACAGGCATACTGTAGCTCACGCTACAATGCCTGATTTTATGGTAGAAGAAAAAAAAAAATTGTTTTGGGGTTTATAGGGTGAACCCCCGCTTTAATCTTAAAACCAGAGCAAAGCATTTAAATCTAGAATAATTTTATAACATCTGTACATATGAAATAATGCATATTGATATCAATATATTTACATCTGAGGTGATGTTGCACAATTGGCTGGGCATACATTATAGTAGGTTGGGTGGTTTTCCTAAATTTATAAGAGGGATGAGTGAAATTCGTCACTCTAATCATGATTTGAAACATTGTTGAATCAGTTATTTATAATATGCTGAAGGCTGTGACACATATGGATGAAAGAGACCTTTCTACCTTTCATAAAAAAATACTGGCAAGAATTTCCACTGCTGATTTGTCTGCACAGAAGATCTGATAAACACTGATGTCAAGCTGATAATATCTATACCGTCGCATGGGGGAATATATATATATGTGTTGGTAGACCATTCTGGTGGAATTATGGACTGAATGATACAAAGAACAGCTCTATTAAAGGCAACGAGGGGTCGGCCTACAGCACATTACGAAAGCAAATTGTTGCTGGCAATCAACAAATTCAGAATATTGAAGGTTTGAATGATTCAAGGTGTCAAGTGCAAGGAATTAGTTTGCAGCACAGAATTTTTCCAAACCTTTTTGACCTTGAAGGGGACTGCTGATACATTAATGGTTCTTCTTACTACAAAGATGGAAGATGGAAGAATTTCAGGAATTGCTGGTGGTTGTGTAAAAGCATCTTTAAAAATGAAAACTTTGAGCCTGGAGATGAGAGAATCCTGGACTTATGTGGATTGGACCTCCCAAAACATACCAAGCTTTACTTTCAGTAAGATGGTGAGAGATGTGATGAAGTCTGAATGGACGGTGACATCAGCTCGTTTTTGCACAATATTCAAGATCGTGGTGTGATTTACAAAACAAGGAGCAATCTTTGAAATAAGGCCTAACAGCTATACTGGCCACGAATGTTTACTGAATCCTTTTCCAGTCATGGTCTAAAGTTATATTATCTAATAACTGTTTCATGGGGATATTTTAGAGGTTGGTGAAGAGAGATGCAACCAGTCTCAACTTAATATTTCATATGAGCCATTGTAAAGCATCCAGTACCTCAAACCATAATGCTTGATTTATGGATCGATCAGTTCTAGTAGTTAGAACCGATCCAAGTGGGGGAATATGTAGTAGTAATATATATATATATCTATATCTATATTGTATGAGTCTAACATATACAGGCCGGATTTCAAACCTGTGATTCAAAGAGACAGGAAGAGTCTCTTTCAGATCACATGCAATCAAATTACTTATTAGAGGGGGGCTTATTAGTATGCATACTAATTAGTGACTTCGGCTGAAGTCACATCCTGTCTTTTAGAGTGGCAGGCAAATATTTCCTGTTTTTCAATTAAGAGACAGCCAATCAATTGCTCAGCTATTCAAAGGAAACAATATATAATGTTGGGAATTTCTGGTTATCAGTTAGAGAAGATACCCCCACGTATTCTCTGCATGAACATGTGAAGGCACAGATCTAGAAGGGATCAGAACATGTATTCTCTAAGATGAGACTTTGACACTACATTACTTTGTTGGACTCTTGTATCATCTGTGGAATTTGGACTTTGTATGTTATTGAAAGTTCATTAAATTTTGTGTTCTCTGGAGAGCCTGGTGTGTCGCTGCGAAACAACGTAATTTATGATCATCACACTAACATCTAAGATATTAATTATCTGACCGGACTACTGGGCACTATACATACACATCTAGATCACTACAGGGGGCTGTATAACAAATGGGTTGTGTAATGTAAATGGGGATGGGGCTGTGTAATGTAAATGGACTGTGTAATAAAAAAAAATTATGAAAACCACAAGCAGTAATTGTGATGCATCATGAATCGTTGACATGATCATCGTAATCAAATCGAATAGTGGGACCAGTAAATATATGCACCTCTACCTTTTAATGATAGGTAGAAATGATTTTCCCATTGTCGAGGCTGGGTTGGAAATCCAGCAAGCTGGGGAATTTCCTAATTGGCTGGAAAATAAAATGGGTAGGTCAAAAGGAGCATGCTTGTTCCATGCCAACGTGTTGGAAAGGTCTCAAATGAAAATTGGGCAAATGAGAAAGCCTTGAAGGAGGCCACCATGAGACACAGAACTCTCAAGGAGAATTTCACAGAGGAGTGTCTCTTTGATCTCAAGTCCTGAGTGTGAGTTTTGAGAGGGATCAGTTTGTTCTCTGAGAAAAATACTTTTGCTTGGGCTGTGTCTAGAAACAGGCCCAAATATTCCAGGTGAAGAGATAGTTGGAGAGCAGATTTCTGGGAGTTGATCACCCAACCGAAAGCCTGAAGCTTCTCAATTGTCCTGTGGACATTTTGCAGATAGTTTAGAAGGTCTTCTACATTTGTAATTATTCAAATATGTGGGGATACAGTAATGACCAGAGATGTAGGGTGACGCTGCCATACATTGCTGGTCTCTATAGTCCAGACTCTGCCCATCGCGGTGGGCATACCCCAAAGTGTCCTCAGGTTTTGGTTTCTATAAGGATGGAAAAAACAGCAAAATCACTAGCGCTAACAGTGTGGCCTTGTGTGCAAATAAAAACACAATAAGATAGGGGCAAGTCAATTAAGAGGAATATGATCCCAGTGCAGCTGGATAAATCCGCAACTGGAAATACGGATACAAACAATACACAGTGATCCAGCGCTCAAAGGGCTCAAAAAGCAGGTAATCGCATGATAATAGCAAAGAACTGATAGTTTATTCAGTCAAAAAGTTGATAAAAATACAGTCCTGAATGGATACAATTTGATATAGGAAGAATAGCTTGTAATATCACCTGGGGTCCATAGCGCAACAAGGAGCCAACAGCATCCAGTTCAGGTCAAACTCACACAGCCAACCTGCGCAGTTTGGATTTACAGTTGGTTTTCTTTCCAACTGTCTCCACCAGAGAGCAGCGGTGGATGTTTCCCAGTGCAGGGAAGTGATCTACGGCTCATCCTTCGTCATCTGGCGGCTGTTTCCTGCTTCTGCGTCAGTGTCTCAGCTGGACTGGCGTCACTGGCACACGCAGCACGGAGCTTACCCTGTCCTTCCCTCTGTTGCAGTGGCCCCGGTCTTTGCTTCCCACACGTCGGAATGGTCTCCACACGCGGGTCTGTACACTTCATCTGTGATCTGCACCTTAGGACTCTGGCGGCCGCCTTTCACCCTTTTTCGTTCACTCCCCGCTGTGTGAGTTTGACCTGAACTGGACGCTGTCAGCTCCTTGTTGCTCTATGGACCCCAGGTGATATTACAAGCTATTCTTCCTATATCAAATTGTATCCATTCAAAACTGTATTTTTATCAACCCTTTGACTGAATAAACTATCAGTTCTTTGCTGTTATCATGAAATTACCTGCTTTTAGAGCCCTATGAGCGCTGGATCACTGTGTACTGTGTTTTCTATAAGGATGAACCGCCCAGAGAGGCAAACTGTCACATAAGTCTCACCACTACGTGGTGAGGGCATCCCTTCATTGGGAAGGCTTCGAGAAAACTTGGTGGGCTTTGTGGAACAAGTGTTGCACCAAAAGGAAGGGTTAAACGTATGCTTAGAAGTTGAAACCTGGTACAGCGTTGAGGTGCTCTGTGTTTTGAGGAGGAAGAGGATCCTAAGAAAGGGGATTTTGAAACTTTCCAATATGGAACAAAAACTTTCCTCATGCAACATCTTTAATGCATTTATCAAGTGCCTCACCAAAATTACATCTTCAAGGGGCATACATGTAAGGTGTTTTTTAGAGGCAGCTTTAGCGGACCAAACTTTGGATTATGAGTCTGTGTGTGCAAATCAGAGAGAGCCATGCTGGAGAATTGTGTCATAACTTGTTCTAGAGAATCCATACAAAAGAGCATGGCAGAAATGAATTACTCAGTTAAAGTTCCGTCCTGGAATCAAATCATTTCAAATTTCCTAACTGCAGAATCTTTAAATTAACATCTTCAACTGGAACACTGAGATATTTAGGAATGAGACAGCAGGGTCTACACTACTGAAACAGACAGTCCACATTTTTGTGAACTCTTTTTTTCCTACTGGCTATAGCTTGACAATGATTTTTTTGTGGGGTAAGAATCCTTTCTGGATTAACCAAATTATCATAAATTGCCCATTCTATATGTCCATGAATTAGTGAATGTGTTTTTAAATTTTGCAGGACTCTTTGTACCCAAGGGGCATGGCGAGCCAGGGGAGATTCAAGTGCAACCATGCCAACAATTTTGGGCAGAGCAGAAATGAGCATCTACACAATGGCATGCATTATGCATAAAGCCTTAATATCACATGCAGAGGAAAATCAGGGTGAAAAATCTTCCACAGCCTCTTCTAATACATGCTCCGGTCCTTTTTATTCCCTTCTAGGTCTGCCACTGCTAGGGCATGCATATTGGGATCGGAATCAGGTAGACAGTGGAGCTGGAAAAAGGAGCATGCCGTTTGTGAGCCCTGGAAAGGTAATGTATAGCTGTATTAAAGCAGTTTGTTGTCCAATAAATTGTGACGTAGTTGCAGAAAAGTTTGACTTAAGCAGGCCATACAATTTCTGTACGATTTCCTTTATATCTACCTTCAACTATGTAATAAAAGGGCCTGCCTGATTGGATACAAATCAAAGTGTTTAGGTTTGAGCTCACATTATATGGTTTTTGATAAATCTAAAGGAAAATTGCACAAGAAAATTGTAGAATGTATGACCAGCCTAAGTCAGCTAGGCTACTTGTTGCATGCCTGAGGTAGAGCTAAAATCAGGTGTAGAGACTGTTAAACTTGGGTCCTGCTCCAGTGCAAGAGAAGTATTGTCACTATGAGATTGAGTACTGTGCTTGTCCCCAGCAAAGTGAATGTTTGCTTGAGCTTTTGCCGTGGCTCCCTTTTGCCTGGTTTCCGCCACTGCTACAGGTGAAGGTATTATCCCGTGGGGCATTCGGAATTGGGTGCAGAAATATGGTGTATCTGACAAAGAGCAGTAAGCAAACTGGGTGCAAATCATCCTGTAGTAAAATCCTGATGGCAAAATGTGTTAGTACAGTATATTTTAACTCTTGCTATTAGTAGCAGAGGGTATTTTAATAATTTTCATTATATATTAATTACTATGCATGTAGCCTGGCTGTATAACACTAATAATGAGGGTTCAATTGGGTTTTAATACCGCAGTACGTCATATGAAGTCCTGGGCTTTCAGTGGGGATATCGGAATAATGGCTGCAACGGCAGGCATCATTCAGATATATTTTTCAGCCGGAAATTCCCTGCACTGCAAGAACATACATAGCAGCAGTTCAGCCGCTTGATTGTTCTTACAGGCAGTGGGAAGGGATCCCCCCCCCGCACCGATGCCTGAAGATGACCATAGAGATTTCCGAGGAACAGATGATCGCCGGTCAGCTCTGACTCTCGGAGGCCCGGGCGTGACATTATGACATCACATCCGGGCAGTTGTAAATAATGCCATATACTCAGCTGGAAAGCGAAGATTGTTTTGGTTATGTTTTCTCAGTCTTTCCAGCCTGGAGGAGAGATGTGGAATATAATTAACCCCAGATCTCTCCATAAGAGGACCTGTCATTCCCTATTCCTATTACAAGCGATGTTTATATTCCTTGTAATAGGAACAACATGTTTTTTTAAAGAGAAAGTGCAAAAAAAAAAAAAAAAAAAATGAAAGTAAATATATTTTAGGACCTTTCCTTTGATGGCATTTTTTCACATATATATCTTTTCACTACAATTATTATTTTTATTATTTAAAGGTACATAGCAGCGCATAAATATACTTTAGACAAATAAATTAAAGTGCCCCTGTCCCCACGTGCTCGCACGCAGAAGCGATTGTATACATAGGTCACGTCCACATTACTTAAAAACGATATTCAAACCACACGTGAGGTATCGCCACAAACGTTAGAGCAAGAGCAATAATTGTAGCCCAAGACCTCCTCTTAACTCAAAACTGGAACCTGTAAAAATGTTGAAAGGGGGGGGCGTGGCCAGCGCGGCACGTGAGCAGACGCTTCTTCACAGAGCTCCCGCTTTGATCCTCCACTGATCCGTTTTTCGCCATCCTGCTTTGGGAACATTCCCTCAACACCCGTCTGACGTTCCGCTGCTTCCAGGGGGCATAAGGACCCGCGGACAAAAAGGGAGAAAACGTGCGGCTGGATTCCCAACTTTCTCAAAAATATTTCAATTGCACACCTTCCTGGAGAACGGCCGATAAGAAAGGAGGGTGCTGAAACGATTACCAGCTGGGAACTGGAAAGGCAATCATGCACACATAATCGCCAGCACACCGAGGATCATTTAGAAAAACGTCCAAAAATTCTTTAATGCATAGAAACGATCAAAACAGCAACGTTTCGAAGTCAAACAGGACCTCTTCGTCAGGCAAATGATGATTTTTGCCTGACGAAGAGGCCCTGTGCGACTTCAAAACTTTGCTGTTTTGATCGTTTCTATGCATTAAAGAATTTTTGGACATTTTTCTAAATGATCCTCGGTGTGCTGGCGAATATGTTTGCATGGATTCCCAACATGGAGCCGCTCCGCCATCAGCACAGAAGGCGCGAACGGGAGACAAGGCTAAGGAGGGGGTGAGTAAACAACTCAAGTACCCTGAAAAGCACTCCGGAGAGCCCCCTAAGGACATGGGGTATTATGCCCTGAAACTGACAGGGAAGTCAGGCATGGGAGAGGCACAGCCCCTGGATGATTGTGCTGCCCCTGGGGACAATGGCATGGAGGAGGGGGAGAGTGTGCAAGGAGCTGGCGCCATGCATGTGCAGAGTCAGAGCAGCCCAGACTAGCAGGAGGAGGATGATGATGATCCTGACCCTGAGGGGGGAGAGCAACCCACACTAGCTGCCATACTGAAAGCTGTAAACAAGTGTACAGCATCTGTGAACAGCCTCCAGGCACGTTTTGGGAGCCTGGAGGAGGAGGTCGGCCTGATTAGACAGGACATCCAGAAAATAAGGGAGAGCACCACTGCAGCTGAGAGCAGGATCAGTGACATAGAGGATAAGCTGCCCCCGATGATCAGAGATGCCCAATCCGCAGCACGGCTGGCTAGGGCCGTGGACGTGAGAGCGGAAGATTTTGAAAACCGCCTCAGGCGCAATAATGCGCGTATAGTGGGGTTGCCAGAAAAAGTGGAGGGCCGCGACCCCACGCAGTTTGTGGAGCAATGGATGGCAGATGTGTTTGGTAGAGATGCTTTCACACACCTATATGCAGTTGAGAGGGCCCACAGAGTACAGACTAGGCCTCTCCCACCTAGGAATCCCCCCCCCCCGCCCGATGCTAGCCCAGCTGCTGAACTATAGAGACCAAGAAATTATACTGAGGCTGGCCAGGGAAAAGAGGAATGTTCAGTTCAATGGCACAAGGGCTTCGTTTTATCCAGACTTCTCTGCTGCAGTCCAGAAGAGTCGGGCATGCTTCACTGAAATCAAAAAACGCCTGCAGAAACTACAGGCGCCATATGCAATGCTATACCTGGCGAAACTCAGAATCATATTGAGGGGGCAAGCACCCTGCTGAAGCCTCGGATTGGCTGGATGCTAATGCGGGCGCACTGCGCCAGGCCCAGGGACCTCCTATGCTTGAAGATTGAATCATCTGAGGTATACTAGTTGTGCTGCCTTGATTTTTTCCACGGCTGAGGAACCTGCCGGAAACATACAATGATTCTTTACACAAAATGTGAGTTTGGAAATGTAATTATTGCTGCCAATGCTTCTAATGCAGTTGACATTTTGTGGAATGTTAGGGGGCTGCAAGACCCTCTGAAATGCACTATGGTGTAAACCCTGATGAGGAAAAGGCTCCCGGCCATTTGTGCCCTGCAAGAGACCCATCTCACTGCTGACTCTGAGTCCTGTTTGAACTATCGGTGGGTGGGTCGGGGTTATCACTCCACTCACACTTCATATTCTAGGAGTGCGAGTGTGCTGATTCATAGCTCTATAGAGTACGAGGAGCTTAGCTCTGAGGTTGATGCTGATGGTAGATATATGTTTCCGCTATGTAGGTTGTTTAATTTTAAATGTATTCTTGCTTTTGTGTACATACCACCCCCATATAATAACCAGGTACTGAGGGCATTGGTGGAGTTTCAGGTGCGGTTCCCAGAGGTGCCATTGTACGCCTTCGGGGACTTCAACTGTTTCACAGATCCCCTACTGGACAAGCACCCACCGGGGGGTGTGTCGCACTGCCCTGAGGAAATTCATGGAGGAGGTGGGGTGGAGAGACCCGTGGAGAGCTAGGAACCCAGATGTGAAGCAGTTTTCCTGTTTCTCCAAGAGTTACTCCTCTTTGTCGAGGATTGACTTGTCTCTGCTCACATGGGGCTGAGCGATACATCTCTGAGGTGGCGTATGCTCCGAGAAGTGTGTCGGATCATTCACCGCTGGTTGCCTCCTTAGATGTGCGTCCCCCTTTTGCGGGGGGCAAGGCCCCGTGGAAGATGAACGGCTTTTGGCTGAATCTTTTCCCCTCCCATGACCATGTAGATTCTGCATCTCAGAATTTTGGCGAATTCATGCTGTCTCGGAGAACATAGCTGTGACTTGGGAGGCCCTTAAGGCCGTCCTGCGAGGCCTGTTTATCACAGAGATCCAGGCCAATATAAGGCAAACAAATGCTCAGAGAGAGGGAATAGAGCTTAAGGCTGGGAAATTAGAGGACGCCTTTATTGCAGACCCGTCCGAGACTAACAGGGAGGCGTGGCTCTCGGCGCAGGATGCGCTGTATCAGGTCACAACCTCAGGGGCGGAGAGGAAGCGTTTTTTTCAGAGGGCGGCGTTTTATGTGGGTGAGCACAACTGGAAACTATTGCCCACTCCCAACAGATGTCCCCCTCTATTGGGGCACTGCGCACCCGTGCCGGCGGTGTGACTACCTCCCCCGATCAAGTCCTGTCTGAGCTTGTGAGTTTCTACTCCTCACTCTACGAATCTAACCAAGCGTATACGCTTGAGTCCCTGGCCGAATACTTGGACCCGGTCCGGCTACCAGCCCTGTCAGCCTCCAATAGGGAAATGCTTAATGCCCCCCTGACCCTGGGGGAGTTGCAGGCGGCGACCAGTTTGTTCCCTAACTCGAAGGCCCCCAGGGATGATGGACTTCCGGCGGAGGTATACAAGCAATATGGGAAACAATACTCCCGCACCTTCTGAGGGTGTTTAATAACGCAAGAGAGGCCGGCACTCTACCACAATCTATGTCGATGGCCAATATAGTTTTAATTTTGAAGCCAAATAAGCACCCTCTTGACCCTGGTTATACAGACCGATTTCCCTACTACAAAATGATGTTAAGATCCTTGCTAATGTCCTAGCCGTGAGATTGAATAGTGCCATTTCCACCATAATTCACTCTGACCAATCCGGGTTCATGCCCCAAAAGTCAACGACTTTTTTTAAATATCCAGTCCCGGGTGGATAACGTGGGGGACAGAGCATTGCTATCCTTGGATGCCCATAAGGCATTTGATAGTGTCGAGTGGGAGTATCTTTGGGCGGTGATGCGGAGATTTGGATTTGGAGATGGCTTTATTGCGTGGGTACAGCTCTTGTACTCGTCCCCGGTGGCAGCTATACGGGAGGGGGGGAGGATTTCACACACTTTTAACCTACACAGGGGTACACATCAGGGGTGCCCCCTGTCCCCTCTCCTATTTGCCCTAGCCATAGAGCCCTTGGCGGCCCTAATCAGGATGAACCCATTGATCCAGGGATTTCAATACGGAGATCTTCACGAGAAGATCATGTTGTATGCAGATGACACAATGCTTCTCCTTGGCGATACTTCTGCTTTGCTGTCGGAGGCAATGAATGTTGTCAGGCAATTTGGTGAATACTCGGGCTTGGTTATCAATTGGACCAAGTCCTACCTTCTACTGCTTGATCGTGACCCTTCCCTGTCCCCGGTGACCATGCAGGACATTCCTGTCTCCAAGTCATTTCGCCATCTTGGTATCCAGGTTACTGCATGTTTGTTGGAGTATGTTAGTCTCAACCTCACCCCCCTGATTAATCGCTGTCGTGATCGGGTAAAGGTGTGGAGTAGGCTGAAACTGTCCCCCGTAGGTAGAGTGAACTTGATAAAGATGATCCTTATGCCACAGTTGTATGTACTTCATAATTCCCCGAAGGTCATCCTCCTCAAAAAGTTTAGAATTATTAACTCGGTCTTCCGTTCACTCATATGGCTCGCTAAACCCCCTAGAATCAAGCTTGAACAACTGCAACGGCCAAAGGACGCTGGTGGGTTGGCATTGCCCAATTGGCTGTACTACCTGGCCTCTCAAATGCAACATATTGCAAGAGTTGTAGGCCCTAGTCAGGACCGGGAGCTGAATTTGCTGGACTCTTCAGTCCGGCTGCTCTGCTTCACCACTGGGGGGGAGGTGGCGGAGGGATTGGAGGCCCTACGATATACTAAGTCCAACAAGCTTTTCCCCACGTATACGCTCATGAAGAAGACTTGGAACAAGGTTAGGATGCATCAGGGGGTGACAGGGTTCACTAAATACAGTCCTATCTGGGATAATCAGTACTATCAAGAACTGGCTAAACTACCTTATGGCCTAAAGTGGAAACAATACGGCATCTCTCTTATGACCCATGTGATTAGGGGGGGGGGGGGCAGACTTAGATCCTTCCAGGAGCTCAGTGTAGACTTTAGATTGCCGGCCTCTATGCATTTTTATTACTTGCAACCTAAAACACGCTGTAGACGCTCAGGGGGAGGCTGATGTCTGGTCCTTGGACTCGGCATCTGTCTTCAATCACCTATTTGAGGTGGACACGTTTAAAGGCTTTATTTTATGTTGCTATGCCATGCTCCTGAATCTCTTCATACCGGGGGCCCCTTTGAGGGCGAAGGCCCGGTGGGAACAAGACGTGGGAGTGTTTGAGGAGGGGCAGTGGGAAGAGGCCTTGCAGGCGGTTCCCACGTGTTCCCTGAACGTGTCGCACAGACTGTCACAGCTCTATGTTCTTCTGAGAGTGCATTACACGCTGGCCAGGCTGGCACAAATGGGGGTGGGGGTTGATCCGACCTGCGTTAGATGCGGTAGAGATCACTCATCTTATTCACCTGCTGTGGCGTTGCCCGAAACTACACTTATATTGGACAAAGGTCATTGATACCCTTAACTGGGCTTTTCAGGTTCAGATACCACTAGACCCCAAACCCTGTTTGCTGGGGACAGGAGACGACCTGCTGGAAGAGAGTGTTTCTAGGAAAGCCATTGGTAGATGTAAAATTTGGTGTATGACCGTCTATTTTAGAGATGCGGGGAGGGGGTGAATTTCTATGCTCTGATAAACTACTGGCTGGCTAGCACAGGATGTACTGTATCAAGGTGTAGGGGTGGGGACGGGTATAAGGGTAATTGTGACTTGACTGCTGGGGAAGTGTGCTGGGTAGGGACAATTGTATTTAACGTTTTCCTTTGTTCTTTCTTTTCTTGTGTACCTTTTTTATGTAGTATGGGGGTGCTGTGCCACACCGATTGAGTAATATTTTTGCTCTGGAGCTCTTTGCTTGTACTGTCATTTTGGTTCAATAAAAACCTTTGTTTGAGAAAAAAAAAAAAAAATGTTGAAAGCGTTGCCTATGGAGATTTTTAAGTACCGAAGTTTGACACCATTGCACGAGTGTGTGCAATTTTAAAGTGCGACAGGTGAATAATCCATTTACTCAGCATAACATCAACTATCACATTATACAAAAAAATAGGGATAACTTTACTGTTTTTTTTTTTTATTATTCATGAAAGTGTTTTTTTTTTGCCCAAAAAAATTGCATTTGAATAACTGCTGAGCAAATATCGTGTGACATAAAAAGTTGCAATGACTGCCATTTTATTCCCTAGGGTGTCTGCTAAAAAAATATAATGTTTGGGGGTTCTGAGTAATTTTCTAGCAAGAAAATTATGATTTTTACATGTAGGAGAGGAATGCTGGAATTTGCGCAGTATGAAAGTGGTTACATTATTTTACAGTCCTTTCCACAGTCAGCTAAATCAAATAAAAATTTGTGAGCACTGAGCAGCCTTTCTCTGTAAGTAAAAAGTTCAACTTCATCTAGAGAACCCTCTTTATGACCAAACATACTGTACTGTAAATACTGGCCTACAGACAAAGTGCAGAGTGGAGAGTTAGCACCTGTATTATGGATTCTTCATTTTTTAAACCTGTTGTGTTCTCTTCACTTGGCAGTGTGGATTCCTGTGACTCTTCCTGTGGTTGCTCTGAAGACTGGATCAGGTAGTCAACAAACATGTTACGTTTCTGGAAATCCTTAAGAAAGAAAGGAGTTGGTTTTAGTTCACAGAAATGAAGGTGTGTTGTGTGTAGAAAGTATAGGGAAGTTATTGTTTTAGACAAAATATGTAAATAGGTGTATAATAGCACGCTTGTTCAAATATGTTATAAAATATCACAATCAATTAAACATAAAACCTTCAAACTCCATATATGATCAAAAGCATATAATATATATGTGCAAAAAAAGTTATATAAACGAAAGTCCAAAATTATTATTATTACCAGTCCTTATCGTGATTATAATCGTATCCAGTATATACGTATGTATGTATGTGTATATATATACAGTAGAGGTCGACCGATATGGGTTTTTCTCTGGCCGATACCGATGCCGATATTTAGAATTTGGGGCGGCCGATGGCCGATATATGATGCCGATTTTTGCAGCCGATATTTTAGGCCGATTTTTTATTTTTTGGCAGGTGGCGCTAATTGGCACTGGCAGATTGCACTGGATGGAACCAATTGGCAAAAGCAGATGGCACTGATTGGCAGGTGGCACTGAATGGCACTGGCAGGTGGCATTGGTTGGCACGTGGCACTAAGGTGGCAGTGGCAGGTGACACTAATTGGCACTGGCAGGTGGCACTAATTGGCACTGGCAGGTGGCACTAATTGGCACGTGGCACTGGATGGTACTGGCAGGTGGCACTAATTGGCAATAGTTCGCACTGGCAGATGGCACTGGTTGGCACTGGCAGGTGGCACTAATTGGCAGGTGGCACTGGATGGCCTTGGCAGGTGGCACTAGTTGGCACTAGCAGGTGGCACTGGATGGCACTGGCAGATGGCACTGGATGGCACTGGGTGGCATTGGCAGGTGGCACTGGATGGCATTGGCAGGTGGCACTGGATGGCATTGGCAATGCCAGGTGGCACTGGATGGCATTAGCAGGTGGCACTGGATGGTATTGGCAGGTGGCACTGGATGGCCTTGCCACTGGCAGGTGGCACTGGATGGCATTGACAGGTGGCACTGGATGGCATTAACAGATGGCACTAGTTGGCATGGCATTGGCAGGTGGCACTGGATGGCATTGGCAGGTGGCACTGGCTGGTTGGCATTAGCAGATGGCACTGGCAGGTTTCACAGCACATAATGTAGCGGATAATGTGTGAAACTCTATACAGTTTCACAACTGCTGCAGAGAGAAAGAGGAGCTCAGATTCATTGCGATGTTGAAGGTGGGCGGGACCCGGGTTGGGCGGGGCTCAGCTGTCCACCAGCCAATGGGATGAGATCATTGGCTGGATAACTGCTGAGTCCCGCCCACCCCGGGTCCCGCCCACCTTCAACATCACAACGAATCTGAGCTCCTCTTTCTCTCTGCAGCAGTTGTGAAACTGTATGAAGAGAGAGTTTCACACATTCAGCTACATTATGTGCTGTGAAACTGTGAGAGCAGAGAGAGAGAGGAGCTCAGATTCATCGTGATGTTGGAGGTGGGCGGGACCCGGGGTGGGCGGGACCCAGCAGCTATCCAGCCAATGATCTCATCCCATTGGCTGGTGTTGGACAGCTGAGTCCCGCCCACCCCGACATCAGTCCGACAGCTCCATTCTCCTTCACACACACGGCACTGCTCTGCAGACAGTGTGGAGAAGGGAGGGGGAACCCCATGTTCCTCCTTCCTTCTCCACACTCTGCTGATGCAGATCTGCTAAATATCGGCCACATTTGGATAATAATCGGCCGATGCCGATTTCTCCAAAATGACTGAATATCGGCCCGATATATCGGCCGGCCGATATATCGGTCGACCTCTAATATACAGTTGTGTTCAAAATTATTCAACCCCCCAATGCTGTAAAGGGTTTTAGGGAATTTAGTGTACATTTGTAATTGTATTCAGAATGAAATCCTACAAGGACTTCTTAAAGAACCATATGCAACTAAAATGACATCAATTGGTTTTGTAATACATTAGTAAATGTTTATTTTGTGAATTCTTCATTTACACAATTATTCAACCCCTTAAAGACTACCACTCTGAAGAACAGAGGTTCATTGAAGTGTTTTCAATCAGGTATTGAAAACACCTGTGGATGTCAGGGAGCAACAATAAAGCCTAATAAGCACCAATTAGGCAGCTTTAAAATGACTGTGATACTCAGCTCCTTCTAGACATTTACTGGTGTGGTTACAAACATGGGGAAGTCAAGAGAATGGTCCGGGAAGACAAGAGAAGAGGTGATTACTCTTCACAGGAAGGGCAATGGCTATAAGAAGATTGCAAAGATGTTAAACATACCAAGAGACACCATAGGAAGCATCATTCGCAAATTCAAGGCAAAGAGCACTGTTGAAACGCTACCTGGTCGTGGCAGAAAGAAGATGCTGACTTTGACTGCTGTGTGCTACCTGAAGCGTAGAGTGGAGAAAAGTCCCAGTGTGACTGGTGAGGAACTGAGAAAAGATTTGTCAGATGTGCGTACTGAAGTTTCTGCTCAGACAATACGGTGCACACTGCGTAATGAAGGCCTCCATGCCAGAACTCCCAGGCGCACCCCCTTGCTCTTCTTCAAAGAATAAGAAGAGTCGACTGCAGTATGCCAAAAGTCATGTGGACAAACCACAGAAGTTTTGGGATTGTGTTCTGTGGACTGATGAAACAAACTGTTTGGGCCCATGGATCAACGCTATGTTTGGAGGAGGAAGAACAAGGCCTATGATGAAAAGAACACCTTGCCTACTGTGAAGCATGGCGGGGGGTCAATCATGCTTTGGGGCTGTTTTGCTTCTGCAGGTACAGGGAAGCTTCAGGCTGTGCAAGGTACCATGAATTCTATTCAGTACCAGGAGATATTGGATGACAATTTGATGCAGTCCGTCACAAACCTGAGGCTTGGGAGACGTTGGACCTTTCAACAGGACAATGATCCTAAGCATACCACCAAGTCCACTAGAACATGGTTGCAGATTAAAGGCTGGAACATTTTGGAGTGGCCATCGCAGTCACCAGACTTAAATCCGATTGAGAACCTCTGGTGGGACTTAAAGAAAGCAGTTGCAGTGCACAAGCCTAAGAATGTGACTGAACTGGAGGCTTTTGCCCATGACGAATGGGCGAAGATACCCGTAGATCGCTGCAAGACACTTGTGTCAAGCTATGCTTCACGTTTAAAAGCTGTTATAACTGTAAAAGGATGTTGTACTAAGTACTAAGATTGAATGTCACTTGGGGGTTGAATAAAACTGATAATGATGTGAGCACAGAAAATACATTTGTGGTTATTTCATTATAAATGTTATGTTATATTTGTCTGACCTACACGTGCCTCTTTGATTTAATTGTAAGCAGGATGACTGAATGATCAGAATCAATGTAAGACTGGCCAAAACAATCAATTTCAGTGGGGGTTGAATAATTTTGAATACAACTGTATATATATATATACATACATACATTTCTATCTCATTTGTGGCCCCCAAACACCACTCAGGACTAAGGATGAGCTCGGGCATTTTATTTGAACACAGAAAATATATCCAGTGAGAAAATGATGCAACTTCCTCAGGAAGTCACGTCACTTCCTATGTCCACAGTGTATGGAAGTGTGGTGAGGAGGCCATACGTTTCTTTTACCACATATGTCACCGAATTGTAGAGTAAACAGATATTACTGTCTGCTTCGCTTTCCTGCGGGTGCCTCCTTAGCAAATTAGATGCTATGGAGGCATCTATGCGTGCACTTTCAAGCCAGGCTGTGTGTGTTCAAAGACACAGTGCTGGTAAGCCACATTCAAGCTCCCTCTTCACATTAGTTTGACAGAGAACATCAGGAGCCTATGAGAGCAGGAAGTGAGAGGAGTGGTGGTGTAGCCTGGAAGAGAGCTGGAGATGTGACAGGAGTCAGGTGAGTGCTTAGGGATGAGGGGGTTAGGATATGGAGTGAGGTGCGTTTTACCTTAGTGCAGAGAATGCATAAAGGTAAAAAAAGAAATTTACTTTAGAACCACTTTAATTTGTCAGGAGAGACATATGTAGTATTTCTGGTTTACGGTATCTGTAAAATCTCTTTCTTGAAGTATATCACAGGACATTTTCATTTTCATCACTCACTGGATTATGCTGCTACCCTTAGGTAAATGGGCAGAATAAAAAAAAGGCATGCTTCTCCCCACAGGTATAACCCCTTCCATCACAGCCTAGCCTCAGTTTTTTTTAGCAAGCAATGAGAAACACAAAGAGGGAAGGGATTCTAACAAAACATCCTATTTTTTTTAAATTGTACATTACAGTAACAAGCCCAAAACCGAAACCAACACTATAGTCGCCTGCAGGATTTTCTGCCCAAAATGTCCACAGAAACACAAACATTTACCTGGTATAACTGAACAGATGACCGTAAGGATTTTAGCCATTGAAGCCTAACAGTAAGCACTGACACACCTGGTGAAATGGTCTGACCAGAAAAGGATGTACCTTGTTTTGAAAAATTATCTGGTAGAGCCACCAAGAAATTTTGGTCCAACAAGAAGCTTTCCCCTTGAAATGGCCCTCAGGCAGAATAGACAGAACAAACAGGAAGTCAGACTGTTGAAAGGAAGCGCTAGACATCAGGAAAACCTGAACGGTATGGACCACATCCAGAACAAAAAAACCTCTTCCTTTATTCCTTGGATTGATCTAGCTCCAGAAGAAGCGCATTTATTGGCGGGAAACTAGTGGAGCAAGCTACGTATATCTTAAAAAGCAGCTATGGACATCATCTGAGTCGGCTTATGTGACCCATTTTTGACTACCTACAGCATGCATGTCCAAAGTCCAGCCCGTGGGCCAATTGCTTTCTGGTTTCAAACGGCCCCACTGGTAATTTGACTTATAAATAAATATATTATATATATATATATATATATATATATATATATATATATATACACATACACACACACACACACACCATATATCTTTTGTGCACCCCCCCCCAACTAATCCGAGCGCCTCGGGGACCACAAAAGATATATACCCATATTTAGGTATACATATATGTGCCTCGGAGGGGACAGGACGATGCCGACAGAATACATACAATGAGAATCTCCTGTTTACCTGACAGCCTAGTACCGTCTCGTGCGCTGCCATTGCACGACCGTTCTGTCTATCATAGGAGGCGGGACTTTGAATTAAAGAGGCTGCTGAGAAAACAGGAGATTCTCCTGTATGTAATCTGTTGGCGCTTGTCCTGCCCCTGTCCCTTCTGAGGCATCGATCAGGCTGCCCTGATGACCCTGGTGGGGCTGCATTCATGGCAATGGTGGGGCTGCATTCATGGCAATGGTGGGGCTGCATTCCTGGCAATGGTGGGAGTGCATTCCTGGCAATGGTGGGAGTGCGTTCCTGGCAATGGTGAGGCTGCATTCCTGGCAATGGTGAGGCGGCACTGACCCTTATTTTGTTTCACAGTTCTTTATTTTAAATACAAGTTTTTCCCTGAAACTTCCCTCTTATTGTGCCTTCTCAGCCAGTGCCTTGCTTTTGACTTCCCTGCTGCCACCTGTATTTTGCTATAACTAGTGATTGACCCTTGGCTTGTTCTTTAAATACTATACTGCCTGATCTTAACCTTCAACTACTGGTTACCGACCTTTTGGCTTGTTTACTGACCACGCTGCCGTTTAACCACTTCCATACCGGGCCTATTCTGGCACTCCTCTCTTACATGCAAAAATCATTATTTTTTTGCTAGAAAATTACTCAGATCCACCAAACAATATATATGTTTTTTTTAGAAGACACCCTATGGAATAAAATGGTGGTCAGAGGTGACTGCTGACCATCTGGTCACCAGAAATCTCTATGCTTCCCATTCAGCGCTGGCCGATCATTTCTCCAGGTCATCGATGGCACGGGAGAGCCCGGAGAAGCACCGGATGGTGGCGGCCCCCCATACAGCTACAGTATGCCTTTTTTTTTTTTTTTGCGGTGTACTTACGGTTTAATCCGTAACTTTCTTTTCAGACTCCGGCCGGGAAATGGGCGTTCCTATGAAGACGGGTACATGATTGACGTCCAGCTATGGCGCGTCATGCCTTCCGGAAAAAGCCGAAATAGGACGCGGACATATACGGCGCCTGCGCAGTTAGCTCCTAGTCTGCGCGCAGGCGCCGTATAGCGCCGTGAAGAGCGGAGTCCTATTTCGGCTATTTTCGGAATGTGTGATGCGCCATTGCCGGCCGTCAATCATGTTCCACTCTTCATAGGAACGCCCATTCCCCGCGGGTGTCTAAAACGAAACTTACGGATTAAACCGTAAGTACAGCACAAAAAAAAAAAAAAGGCATACTGTAGCTGATGCTAGTATGGATGGTACAAAGGTGTGTTTTTGGGTGAACCTCCGCTTTAAATACTGTTAGGATTAGTGTATTCTGAGTCATAATTAGAAGTATCTGTGTGTATTTAATTTATGTTGTATATGTTGGTAATATATGTTACATAAGTAGATGTTTGGTTATACATTACTGAGACACTTAACTTTAAAGTCACGTTTCAGTACAAGAATAGAGGGTTACATGTGGGCTTGTCAAAGTTCATATAGGACTCTGAATTTAGTTCCTCCTCTTATTTAGGAAATTGCTTAAGTTAATAGCATTTTATGGAATTATGTCTACATGAAACATAAAAAGACATCTTAATAGATCTATTCAGACATACACACGCTAGGAAGAATGGAGACATGAGGATACGTATTCATATACTTTAGACATGTGCTTTCTCCCAGAGGCCTAAGATCATGTAAATTCCTGCTTCTTCTTGAACACGCGGCTTACAGCAAAAAGCACATGCATGGACAGCCATGCTAAGTCTTGTCACATCTTTGTAACTCTGGGCCAGATTCTCGTAGAACTCCGGAGGCGTAACGTATCGTGTCTACGTTACACCGCCGCAAGTTTTCAGCGTAAGTGCCTGATTCACAAAACACTTACCTGTAAACTTGCGGCGGTGTATCGTAAAGACGTCCGGCGCAAGCCCGCCTAATTCAAATGGGGCGTGTACCATTTAAATTAGGCGCGCTCCCGCGCCGAACGTTCTGCGCATGCTCCGTTTGCAATTTTACCGACGTGCTTTGCGCGAAATTACGGCTCCCCGACATGTTTGTGAATGGCGACGTGCGTAACGTACTTAAGCCAAAAAAATATATATATTTAAATTCGAAGCGGGAACGACGCCCATACTTTAACATGGCTGGTGTAAAGTTAAGCAATGAAAAAGATTGCTTAACTTTGCGACGGGAAAAAAACGACGTTACGCACGCGAGTAGGTTCGTGGGTCGCCGTAAATGCTAATTTGCATACCCGATGCTGGAAAACTACGCGAACTCCACCCAGCGCAGTAAGCCTGTTGGATCTTAGCCAAAAGCCGTCGTATCTTGTTTGTGAATCACAAACTAAGATACGACGCGGCAAATTTTAAAATACGCCGGAGTATCAGTAGATACTCCGGCGTATTTGTTCTGTGAATCTGGCCCTCTGTTTTTATTTTTGTTTTACTTACACTGAACTGTAATTTGTTTTATGGTTTGTATTCAGTTTATGTTTAAGCCAAGTGTGATCTAATAAAATTACACTTTGTTTTATTTTGCCAGCTATTTTATTGAAATAATCTCCTTGAGACAGTATTATAAAAAGGGTCACAATATTTTACAGGGCACATTAGAGAGGCTTAATTGCAATGCCACAAAATGGTAGTGGTGATCCTCCAAAGCAAATTGCAAAACTGTTGGTGAGGCTGGAAAATCAGGATGTGTCCTCGACAGCCACTGATGCCAAGAAGACTTTGCTAAAGTGAATCCATTTACTGATCTGGTGGATTTTTTTCAGCCAAAGAAATTTGTTGAGAACCTTTAGGTCCATCCAGAATGGGCAAGACATCTCAGTTTGGCTTGAGAAACAGAGATTGGAAAATAACCCGTGATACCTCTCCTCTTCGGGCATGGGTAAAATGACACTAACACAGCAACCTTTGCAGTGATGCAAAGAAAAACACTCTTTGAGGCACCAAAAGAACATTTGAATGAATAAAGCGTGGAGGGGGAACCTGTGGAATTCCAGGTTTAACCCTATGAACAACACACTGCAGAACCCTTTCTTTTGCAATCTGAGTCCAGGCAGCCACAAATTTGAAAGGCTTCCCCCAATCTTGAGCGTGGGGATGCCCCTTCAAAAGGAAAAAGGCCTCCCCTCTGGACTTGGAGGTCTTTGGGGTCCATTTCTTGCAGAATTTTGCAGGCTTCTGCTTAGAGCTTGAGGTCTGTGGCTGACGAATAGACTGCTGCTTGGAAGCCACAGAAGGTCTCAGCTTTTAGCCTAAATGCTTTGCTGCCTTCCTCATGGGCAAAAGTGTGCTCTTACCCAAATCACCTTCTGGATGAAAGCATCCAAGGATGCCCCAAATGCTCTCCCCTAAGGGGCAGCCATTTAAGTTGCTTCCTACAGAAAGCGCCAGATAAAGTTTTGTGTAAGGGTGCTCTGAGTAACAAGACTAAGCAGAATACTGTCTTTATTGGAGGTGACGGGATTCAGATGAGGAGTCTTCAGTGCACTTGGGGCAGCACTCAAAAGAGACAGCAAACTCTAGAAACAAAATAACCAAAAAAAACAAAAAAGAGGCACCTCTAAGTGCAATATTAAAAAACTTGTAATATCTCAAAAAGGAATTAAGAACACTAAGGCCCCGTACACACGACCAAACATGTATGCTGAAACTGGTCCGCGGACCAGTTTCAGCATACATGTTCGGTCATGTGTAGGCGCGAGCGGGCAGAATTCCAGCAAACATTTGCCCGCCGGGCCTTTTCCCAGCGGACAAATATTCCTGGACTTGTTTTAAAACCGTCTGCTGGAATCCTGCCCGCTCGGACATGTATGGTCGTCAGTACAGACCTACCGTACATGTCCGAGCGCCCGCCGTCCCTCGCATGCGTCAAATGACTTCGAAGCATGCGTGGAAGCATTTAAAAGGCAGGCCCGCCCACATCGTCGCGCTACGGCGCGGACACGCCCCGCGTATTGTTTACGCGCGGACTTCTGTACGATGTTTAGTACAGCCATCGTACAGAAGTCCACGGGGCAGACATGTACGGTGTGTGTACCCGGCCTTACAGGATGGATGATGAGAGGCAGAAGGAAGACACCAAAGCTCTGGAGGCACCAATGGAGCAGCCGTGCTGTCAGAATCAGCTTTGGATGTGAATACCGGAAGTGACGTTAGCAGAGGGGGACCTACAACCAGCATGGACCGCAAAAAGGAAGTGAGGTCATCAAAGAGGGACGCGTTTCGAAACTTCTGATTGGTTCCTGCTTCAAGCCTATCTCTTCAAGGGAAAAGAGCAATAGGAAAAGCTGACAAGCATTTAAGCCACAGGATTCTACCTCTTATCTGTAGAATTTTTAAAAACAATAACTTAATGTACTGTGACTGGGAGACTTGTTCAAGTAGTAAATACTGTAGCTGGGACTAATGCTGCAGAACTCCACTTTTTGCAGAACTCTTCCCTCCTCTATTGGGTACCACTGAGTCAACAACTTCGGTGAAGACATCTTGTACAGATCAATCCCTAAAAATGAGGATGCCCTGGGAAGGACTGTGGATACTTTTGGCACCTGTCAAGACCTAAACACTGAACAAAAAGGGTTCCTCTGCATCTACCACAAGCCCAGATCGTGAGTCTCTTCCCGAGAGGATTCTTTAAAGGAAGACTCCTGATCCTCTTCAGCTTCCTCCTCATACAAAGATGTTTCCCCAACATCACATTCTACCGCACAAAGAGGAGGAGGAGGAGGAGGGGGAGGAGGAGGAGAAGAGCACACCAGGTGTTCCAAGGCAGCAAAAACCCCTATAAATCGGTTTACGCAGACCAGAAATGGCTACTGAGAATTCCTCCCTAGACACAAACCAAATGAATGTGCCCCCCGAGACAGTCAAAAAAGTCTAATGGAATTTCCTTAATAGGTTCCAATGGTTGATTCTGTAACACAGACAGCACCAAGGACACATTGGGGACCTAATGAGGGGAAACAAACGAGTTGCCCCCTGCATAAAGGTTCGGATCAGTGAATGGGAGGCTAAAAGCCTTTGGAAGAATACCGATCTCGGATTGTACTCGAAACCAATTTGATTTCTACAGCTAACTGTAGAAAAGAGAATTCTCCCAATCACGTATTTGCGAGGATGCCATATTTTGGCTTCACACCAAGCAATATTAATCTTCCAGACCTTATGATAGATCTTCCTAGTGACAGCTTTTCTAGCATTCACTAGGGTAGACACCACTGGTCCCGAAATGCCACGGTCCTTTAACACCCTGGCTTCAATAGCCATGCTGTCAAATTTAGAGGCTGTAAATTGGGGTGAAATATAGGATCTTAAGACGGCAGATCAGGTGCGCCCTGGAAGCGTCCATGGCCCATCTATTGTCAGTCTCACAATCTCCGGGAACCAGGGCCTTCTGGGCCATGCTGGTGCCACCATAAATGACTGGAACCCCCTCTCTCCGAATCCTGCGCAACAAATTTGGAAGGAGAGGGTTTGGAGGAAAAGCATGAACAATCTGCTCCAATTGCCAGATCTCTTGTTTGAGACCCAAACTATTGTAGCTTGTTGTTGAACCTGCATGCCAGTAGGTCGACCTCTGGCCATCCCCAGCAAATTTCCTATAACACTTCTGGGTGTAGGGATTATTCCCCCAGGTAGATCTACTGGCGAGTGGGATAATCTGCCTTCCAGTTCTCTACCCCCAGGATATGGACTGCTGCTAGAATCGGCCCCTGCCCCTTTGCCCAGGTTAGTATGTAGTTCAGGTGCGCCCTGGAAGCGTCCATGGCCCATCTATTGTCAGTCTCACAATCTCTGCTGTTCCAAGCTAAAAATATGTCTTGTTCTAAAGGCCTGGAATGCAACTGGGCATAGGGCACTGCCTCGAAAGAGGATACCATCCTCCCAAGAAGACTCATACAGAGCCAAATGGAGGGTTATCTGGTGCCCCTTATCAGACTCACTTGATGCTTCAGGGCTGTCACGTCCCTGGCAGTAGAGCCTGATGTGCAGAGGACGGCCTCTCTTACAGCTCTGACTCTGAGCCCCTGGTAGAGCAGACAGGAAGCGCAAGAGTGCAGAGTCGCACGAGTGCCTGGCAGGATCGCTGATGAAGTTGCTGGGCTGGAATCTCTGAAGAACTGCAGGAGGACACTGGTGCAGGAGAAGCCCGGGAGCAGCTGTCAGCAGATAGCAGGAACGGCTTCGTGCGGGAGCACCACAGGCAGGAGGACAGAAGAAACTGCGGATGGATGCTCAACAGGACTGAGAAGGAAGCCAGTGCAGGCAGGCCGGGTCATACACTGGCGGGCACGTCAGGAACCGAAGCGGAGGCAGGAGCGGAGTCAAGGTGCAGGCCGGATCCGTATTGGGCGGGCAGCGAAGTAGCAGGAGCGGCAGGCAGAAGCAAGGTCAAACAAGCAAGGTCAGATACGGGTAGAATGCAGGAACGTCAGAGGCAAGCCGGGTCGGGTAACAGAAACAGGAATCGGATAGCAGGATCAGGAGACAGCAAGCTCTGTAGAACGGACAGCACCTGAGTCCGGGAAGTGGCCCAGTTTAAATGGCCTGTCTGGCGCCAAACGATCAAGGGGTGCACCCGCGCGCACAGGCGCGCTAACGGCGCTCTCACAGGAACAGGAGTCACTGACCGTCTTCTACGGCCGCCATCTTGGGTGTTGGCATGCCCTTCCTGACAAGGGCACAGATACTTACAGGTGGCAAGAATACACTTGCTTGGACCAAGATCCAAGATCAGACCTAGATACCTTAGACCTTGAGCTGGTTTCGAGGCTGACTTTTCGGTATTTATGATCCAGCCTAAGCTTTTCAAATACCTTGCTGTGTATATTATGCTCTGTTCTAGAGCCTGTAATGAGTAATCTCTGAGCAGAAGGTTGTCCCTTAGGCCCTTAAAAGACCCAGTACTGGTGCTAGGACCTTTGTAAACACCTGGAGATCTGTAGCAAGCCCGAAAGGGTAGAGCCACAAACAGAAAATTACATTCCTCCACTGCAAATCGCAGGAACCTCTGATGAGGCTTAGGCCCCATACTCACGAGCAAACATGTCTGCTGAAACTGGCCCGCAGGCCAGTTTCAGCAGACATGTTTGGTCGTGTGTGGGCGCGAGCGGGCCGAATTCCAGCAAACATTTGCCCGCCGGGCCTTTTCCCAGCGGGCAAATATTCCTGGACTTGTTTTAAAACAGTCCGCTGGAATTCAGCCCGCTCGGACATGTACGGTCGTCAGTACAGACCTACCGTACATGTCCAGGCGCCCGCCGTCCCTCGCATGCGTCGAATGACTTCGACGCATGCGTGGAAGCATTTTAAAGGCGGGCCGCCCACGTCGCCGCGTCATCGACGCGGCGACACCGCGGACACGCCCCGCGTATTGTTTACGCGCGGACTTCTGTACGATGGTGTGTACAACCATCGTACAGAAGCCCTCTGGCAGACATGTATGGTGAAAACGGTCCGACGGACCGCTTTCACCATACATGTTTGTCCGTGTGTACCCGGCCTTAAAGATAGGTATGCGTAAAATATTCGTCCCTTATTGATGGGGCAAAAAAGTCTCCCATCTGGAGCGAGGCTACAACTGAGTGGACAGACTCCATCCAAAAGGCCTGGATTTGTAGATACTGGTTCAGGGATCCTTGCGACCCCATTTGGTTTTTAAACTGTAAAACAGGTTCGCTCTTTCGGATACAGGAACCTGTATAATCACTCCTTGATGCACTAAAATTATGTAGTGCCTGAAGCAATACATTTTTTTTTGGAGGATCCAAGAGAACAATGGATCTTAAAAACCTCTGTGGGGAAACCCCCCGCAACTCCAGCTTTTACCCGCGGGATATAATTGAGGTGACCAACTCATTCTGAATTATTGTACTCCAAATGCCCGCAAAGTGCAGCAGCCTTCCCCCCACCTGATGGAGTGGGGTGTCCCCTTTAAAAGGAGGGCTTGGTGCTGTGTTTAGAAGGATTTTGGACCCAGGGCTTTTTCTGGTCTGTGACTTTGTGGCTTGCCCCTGGCCCTAGCGCCCCCTCTTGGCGGCCGAACCGCCTTGACACAGACATTTAAGGAAGCAGTCCCTGAGGTTTTAAATGAGGAACGTCTGGTGCTTTTCTTCACAGGAAGTAGAGAACTCCTCTCCCTGGAAATCTTTTGAATATATTCGTCCAAATGCTCACCAATGACGTTCCCCATGCTGCGCTGAGGCTGGCGAGAGAGAAGGGCAACATCCCAGTAGGAAACATCAAAGTGGCTATATTCCCTGACTTCTGGGCCGAGGGCCGAGATACAGAAATGCCGGCAGAGCTTTATGGAGGCCAAAACGCAGGCAGCGCAGCCGTCACCTGAAGTATACTATGCTTCTCCCTGCACGCCTGAGGGTGGAGAACGATGGTCGCGTATCTTCTTTGAGGATCCTGAGGAGGTCATCTCCTGGCTGGAGCGCAGGCCTGAACATGGAGGAGCTGAATGACCGTTCACCAGGTGAGCCACAAGGCGAGATACTTTTGTTTCTTGTTTTTACCGCTACTTGACCTGCCTTAAATCATCCTTATTGCACTGCTACCCTGACCTATGTCACACATTGGCATGAATATTTTTTTTTCCCTCTCTGTATATCTTGAGTCGACTTACTACATTTCATCACCCCCCCATGGGGGTCTTTTTCATACCCCTCAACTTATTTGTTACACAGAACTACAGGGGCACGTTAATCCTACAAGCTGCATGCACAGTGCCGCGAATTTACGCCCCACTAACCGCTGGAAACCCGCACTATGCAGATGAACAGAGAAACTGGGTCTTTCTGCCTTTTTCTCATGCCAATTTGCTAGGGCACACTACTAGGCCCCATCCTCATCATTCCATATGGTAGTGGACTCGGAACAACTACTTGACCCAGTTGCTAAGACTGTTCTTCATTTTCTCCTTACATGTGAAGCTACTGTTTTTCCCAGATGGCGGTGCAGAGTTGTTAAGGGTTCATGCCTGCACAAGTTGGGGTGGGTGTAAGGCGGGGAGGGGGGATGGGATTGTTAAACAGTTATTTTTCCAATCTTCAAGTGTGCACACAGTGTCTCAGAAACCGTTCAGGGAAGAATGTATATATGTTGAATGGTTGCCACATACAGGGCCGGATTCAGATAGCCTTTACGCCGGCGTATCTATTGATACGCCGCGTAAGTGCTACGAAGCGCCGGCGTATCTTCTTTCTGTATTCAGAAAGCAAGATACGTCAGAATTTCCCTAAGATCCGACCGGCGTAAGTGTCTTACACCGTCGTATCTTAGGCTGCATATTTACACTGGTCGCTAGGTGGCGCTTCCATATATTTACGCAATGAATATGCTAGGTAGGTAGATACGCCGATTCAGAAACGTACGTCCGCCGCATTTTTTTACGTCGTTTACGTTCGGCTTTTTCCGGCGTATAGTTACCCCTGCTATATGAGGGGTGTCCTATGTTAAGTATGGACGTCGTTACCGCGTCGAGTTTTGAAAATTTTACGTCGTTTGCGCAAGTCGTTCGCGAATAGGGCTGTACGTAAGTTACGTTCACGTCTAAAGCATTGACGATTTGCGGCGTAATTTCGAGCATGCGCACTGGGATTTTTTCACGAACGGCGCATGCGCTGTTCGTAAAATACGTCAAATACGTGGGGTCACAGTGAATTTAAATAAAACACGCCCACATCATCCACATTTGAATTAGGCGGGCTTACGCCGGACCACAGACGTTACACCGCCGTAACTAAGGGCGCAAGTTCTTTCTGAATACGGAACTTGCGCCCTAATTTACGGCGGCGTAACGTATCTGAGATACGTTATGCCCCGCTGAAAGATACTCCAATGTATCTGAATCCGGCCAACAGTGTTTAATGCATTTCAGATCTGTTACATTCTATATTTTTCACTAGACCTTAGGATACGTGTTTTATTGAGGCAAGGTTATAATCCATGTCCAGCACTATGGTAACTAAAAAATTCCTCACGTGGAATGTTCGGGGCCTGCGCGAGAAAATTAAAAGCTTGGCTGCCCTTGCATTCCTTAAAAAACAACGTGCAGACGTGGTGGTGCTGGTTGAGACTCACGTCGAGGGCAGACTACAAATGGCCCTTCGCTGTCCTTGGGTTGGGTGGGCGTATCACTCCACTCACACGGCTTATGCCAGGGGTGTTTATGTATTGATAGCCAAATCGGTGCATTTTGAACTCTGAGCTCCTCACTGACCCCAACGGCCGATATGTATTTCTCCATGCGAAGTTATACGGTGAACCGTTCCTTCTCATGGCTTTCTACATATCTCCTCCATTTAGCACAACAGTGGTTCTGGAAGGCTTTCCCTCTATGTCTCGTAACCCCTCAGTACAGGCAATATGGTTAGGTGATTTCAACACTACATTATGTCCGGCCCTTGACAGACTCCAAACGACACAGGCATCAGGCGGTAGTGCTAATGCGACTAAATTCTCGAAACTCACCTCCACCTTCCACCTCTAGACACATGGCGACACAACTTCCCACATACTCGAGCCTACTCCTGTTTCTCCCCTGCTCACAATTCCATGTCCCGCATAATTTTACTCTTGTGTCTCACACCCTGGCACCGCGGGTCCTGGAAACTTCATTTTGTCCCAGGTTACTGTCTGACCACAGTCCATATTGGACCACCCTTAGTATTCCTATTGAGAAGCCGCAGAGGCCGTGGCAGGTGAACCCGTTCTGGCTCACGCTGCTGCCGGAGGATAATGAGCTCATCGCCCAATGGAGGCAATATTTTCTGGAAAATGACTGCACGGCCTCTGTTGCTGCAGTCTGGGATTCATTTAAAATGTACGCCTGTACTACCCTGATATCACTCATAAACAAAATTAAAACTGACTCTGCTGGTGCGTTTGACAGGGCGGTGATGGAGCTAGACTCCACTGAAAGAGAATACGCTACCAATCCCACCACGGCAGTGGCGGCCCAACTTAAAATGCAGACTAGAGTGGTAACCCAACTACAGTTCACGAAGGCTCGTCAAAAGTTATTTTTTACTAAACAAAAACTCTTTGAATATGGAGAAAAGGCAGGCAAGCTCCTAGTATACCTTGTGCATAGTGAGGACAAGCCCCCAGTTGTCATCACCCTTCATGGCCCAGGGGGGAGACAGATTACAGACCCAAGTAGTGTAACCTCTAAATTCAGGGACTTTTTTGCAGACCTATATAAAACGACAGTGACTGACCCGACGGACCTACAGACTGCTTTCCTTCGCAGCATCACCTTTCCCCAATTGACGAAGGATCAGGTAGACTCACTTGAGGCATCCCTTACCACGAAAGAAATAGATACTGCGATCGCCAGTTTCGCTAGATCCAAATACCCGTGCTCTGACGGTCTCCCTGTGGAATTTTACTCTCAATTTAGTGAATTACTAACTCCCAAACTGCTTGCACTATTTAATCACCTATTTGAAACCTTTAACCTGCCCCCCTCTATGCGGGAAGCGACGATAGTCCTTATCCCTAAACCTGGGAAGGACCCAGGCTACCCCAAGTCCTACCACCCCATTTCTCTACTACAAGTTGATATAAAAATACTGGCCAAGGTGCTGTCCCTTAGACTAAACCAAGTCATTCTGTCCCTCATACACACAGATCAAGCAGGCTTCATGCCGGGCCGTAACACTTCCTTTAATCTACGCAAACTGTACATTAACTTGCAAGCTACACATACTGAAGTTGGGTCACGGGTGGTGGTCACATTAGATATGGCAAAGGCGTTTGACTCAGTGTAGTGGGGAAATCTCTGGAGCTGCTTTGAGGGATATGGCTTTGGACCACGGTTCATCAAGTGGGTCCAACTGCTGTATAGGGCACCCACGGCCAGGGTGGTGGCCAATGGCTGGCCATCTCGACTGTTTGACCTCAGCAGAGGCACGAGACAGGGCTGCCCTCTTTCACCACTACTATATGCCTTGGCCGCGGAGCCCTTAGCCATGTCCGTTCGAGCTAACCCGGAGATCAGGGGACTGAGTTCTGGCACTCTGACTGAAAAGATCAGCATATATGCGGATGATACACTATTATACCTGGCGGACTCGGGCCCCTCTCTACACATGGCTCTCCAGACAATCAAACGGTTTAGGACTTTTTGCGGGCAAAAAATTGACTGGAGTAAGTCCCAGATTCTTCCTCTTGACAGCTTCCCACCGACTGAATTTCAGGATAGTTTGCCATTACGAGTAAGTACCATCAAATATTTAGGGATCTGCATATCCAGAACACTGGCGGATTATGTAAATTAAAATCTAGAACCCCTAGTTTCCCATGTTAAATCCAAACTACGGACCTGGGCCCGTCTGTCACTGGGGGTTTGGGGCAGGGTGAACCTCATTAAAATGGTCCTCCTGCCCAAGATACTCTATGTTCTCTGGCACTCCCTGGTGTACTTACCCCTGAAACATTTTAAATCCCTTGAGGCCCTTCCTAAACCTTTTGTATGGGGAAACATAAATTGGCTTGGCAGGTGCTTAAAAACCCCACAGACCTCCCTGATTTTAATCTCTACTATATCGCCTCGCAACTATCCCAACTGTACCATATCGACAAGACGGACAAGGAGCGGTTTCTCCAGCTGCTTTGCCTGAGATGGGCTCGACGCAATAAGGACCCAATCTACGCCCTGACTATGGGCTCTAGTGGTGCGGGTCTGGGGAACTACAGACGGACCCTGCTGTATCATTACAGATGCATATGGGACTTCGCTTCTACCAAGCTAGGGATACCAATCTACAATGATTATATTTCTTTATGGCACAATAAAAATCTGTCAGAATTTCTGCACCTGCCTGATGCAGACCGATGGTGCAATCTTGGTATTCTCTACTTGCACCAACTGTTTGCCGACGGAACCCTCAAACCTTTCACCACGCTTAGTGAAGAATTTTCACTCCCCAGACACATGCTCTTTCAATTCTTGCAGATGAGACACGCAGTCCGGGCTCAGTTTTCGGGGTCCACCCCGCAGTCTGCCCCAAATCCACTTATAGCTATAATTAAAAGTACTGACCCCCGCAAATTAACGCCGGCCTTCTACGGTATGCTCATTGCCCCCGTTTCAACCAAATCGGCGTATAAACTCAAACCTCGCTGGGAGAGTGTTGGGCCCCTTGGAGAATGAGGAATGGGAAGAGGCTTTGGAATCCTGCAAGGCTGTCTCACCCAAGCTCTCCGACAGATTCACTCAAATCTATATAGTCCATCAGGCATATCTCACCCCCCTCCGGGTTGCTAGATATAGAAGCACCCAATCTACACTGTCAGATGTGTGGGAGGGAGGTGGGTACGTTCTTTCATTTAATATGGTCATGTCCCAAAGTGCAGGGCCTGTGGGCACAAGCGGTAACATTTCTGCACGATCACATGGGCCCTCCGGTCACGCTGGACCCGAAAACGGTGCCTACTTGGGGTGCTTCCGGATACTATAGACAAATATACAAGGACGTTCCTGCATGAGACCTTGTTCTCTGTGCAGAAGGTAATTGCTTGGAACTGGATGCAACCCGTACCCCCTAGACTTGTGGAGTGGAAGGTGGAGGTCAATAAAAATCTTCCGTACAAAAAGATGTACATTAACAGGGAATGCCCGACCAAATATGATAAAATTTGGGACCGTTGGTTACAGGACCCTGATACTTGTACGTGAGGCGCCACGGGTCTATGTTGCCAGATGGGTGGCTCACACCTGGCTGGGCGCACCGTTGTGGGTCTTGAGGACCTGCATGGTCGGCACCAGATACTGCTTTCTTTGTTTCTTCTGTTCATTACAAAATATTTGTTTGTTGGTCATGACACCGGCTTTGAACTGTTGGTATTCTGAATGCTGCACACCCTCATATCATTATTGACACTTTACATGTATGTAATGACATGTATGCACTCTGTTACAATAAAGTTGATTGGGAAGGGGAAGAAAAGGGGGGGGGGGGAGAAAAATAAACACTCCACTACTGAATCCGGCTATGCTAAATGTCACATTTTTCATGCTAAAATTAATGTACAAATGCTAGTATGATTGTTACTTTTGATTATAAATAAAATCTTTGTTAAAAAAAAAGAAACAGCTGCATCTACGGTTGGCCTGCTTCATTTCCTAACAAACCTTTGATCCAATGGAATATAAGAGGAAAAAAATCCTGCCAGGATATTCCCAATCAGCATACACCGCCCGTTCCAGCAGGGGGAAAGCATGTGCGACCTGAAGAGGCGGACCAGGGGGGCTCAGTCACCTCTGCTTTTTTAAGAGGGAACTTAAAGGCAGAACAAACTATTTTGGTCAGAGTTAAGATAAAAGCCTCTGCGACTGAGAGGCAGACATCAACTGGATCTCCTTTTGTCCAGTTTGCTCGGATGCAGACACATCTGCCGGACACTCCACCGAATCCTGAGCTTTTTAGCTCTTCCCCATTCTCAATCTATTCCTGTTCCAAACTAGGAAAGCTCCAGGGAGGGGCATCTGTCACGCTTTCTGCCACCCTGCGGGATGCAGGCAATCATGCCAGCAATCCTGTGCTCTAACCCAACTAGGGCTGAGAACAGTTCATCCTTAGGGAGAAAAAGGAACAGTCCTGGACGGCCACACACCGTTTAAGGCATCTTTATTGCAGGTAAAAATCCAATACAGTCAGTCAAATTTAGCAAAAGCAAGTATTTACAACTGACGCTATGCACCAACACATGGTGTGAAACGCGTCAGTGATATATCCCTGCTTTTGGTAAATATGGAGTGACTGTATTGAATATTTACCTACAATAAATATACCTTAAACGGTGTGTGGCCGCCCAGGACCGTTTCTTTGCTCCCTAATTCGTTGCAGAGCCTGCACCTGAAGGTTTGAACAGGGCGAGTGCCTCAGAGGTTTGGTTTTGGGCTTGGAGCGGCAATTTCCTTTGATTGACAGTTTATCCTTAGTGATAAAGGGTGAAACAGAAGCGTTGACTGTAGGCACAATACCAGATAGGCGCAGCGGCTCAGATTTGCCAAAAGCCTCTGGTCTATCAGGAGATACAACACTAGGGATATGACTAGGTTCATCAAAAACTACTGATGACATAGGTGTGCCCTTCCCTGTAGTGTTAGTCCCACTCCTCTTTTTTGAAGACATTTAAAAGCCACAAAGAGTACTTGGGTGTAGTATTTAAAATACCTCAGGAGGGAGACCCTTTAATAGGGCTCACCAGGCCTCTATGCCAGTGTTTCTCAACTCCAGTCCTCGGGGCGCACCAACAGGTCATGTTTTCAGGATTTCCCTCAGATCAAACTGCTGTGGTAATTACTAAGGCAGTGAAACTGATAAAATCACCTGTGCACAATAATGGAAAGCCTGAAAACAAGACCTATTGGTGCGCCCCGAGGACCGGAGTTGAGAAACACTGCTCTATGCAACAATCCTAATAGCTTGACTGATTGTTACAATCAATAGGACACCCACAATAATAAAGTAGTTTTACTTACCCATCCAGGCGCAGGGCCACTTAGAAATTAAGGGCCCAATCATCACCCTTAGTTATGAAGAAAGGTTACAAGCACTAAACTTATTCTCTCTGGAAAAGAGACGCTTGAGAGGGGATATGATTTCTATTTACAAATCCCATACTGGTGACCCCACAATAAGGATAAAACTTTTCTGCGGAAAAGAGTTTAATAAGACACATGGCCACTCATTAAAATGAGAAGAAAGGAGGTTTAACCTTAAACGGAGTAGAGGGTTCTTTACTATAAGAGAGACAAGGATGTGGAATTCCCTTCCACAGGCGGTGGTTTCAGTGGGGAGCATTGATTCAAAAAAGTATTAGATAAGCACCTGAACGACCACAACATGCAGGAATATACAATGTAATACTGACATATAATCACACACATAGGTTGGACTTGATGGTCTTGTGTCTTTTTTCAACCTCACCTACTATGTAACTATGAAGGTGCCCTGTGATGTACGATTAAAAAATATCACCAACATGTTTCTACTACTTACCAATATTTACTCTATGGTGGGAGGACTAAAGTTTTAAAGGAAAAGTTCACCTTTACTAAAAATAGTAATAAATGCACACACTTTTGCTGGAAAGCACTGCAATCAGCAGATCGTGGGTGCTATGCAGGGCTCTTGCAGACTGTGTGTAAGTGGTTTGTACACCAGGAAGCATCAATGAACTACCACAGCACTCAACAGCGACGTGGTAGTTCATTGAGAACTACAAGCTGACTGCTGCAATGGCTGTCAGACCTTGTCGTTTTCAGATTAACAGAACACTATAAATGTATGATGCGAGCGGAGGACCGCACAGCCTCATCTTTTAAAAATTATCCCCGGGTGATGTGGGGATGGCATCCGAGTGGGGGCCTTCTGCAGAGTGCGTCCCTTGACTGGCGACTGTCTTGTTTATGATTTGTATCCCATTGTATGTATCGCTGGGCTATGATCCCACCAGGGCCACTATGCTGTTTAGGTATGACTCTATGCAATCATTCTGTCATCTTTGTTGTTTTTGTACGGTCATTGGTTTGTGTGTATGTTTGTTGTCTGTCTTCAAAATAAAAAAAACTTTTACTGTAAAAAAAAAAAAAAAAAAAGATCCCCATCTAGCTGTCAGACTGGGGGTTCGGGGACCGGTGCATCTGTAACATGTTACATCCTGAATATAGGTCATACATGTAACATGTTACAAAAGGTGAGCTTATCCTTTAAACCCCAGTTCAAACTGAATGCCGGGCTGACATTCCAGAATCTCATCCAGACTCTAAACAGCATCAGGTGAAATGGCATCAATGGAGGTGATTTCTCAACTGATCACTCCAATACAATAGTAGTACAGGTTGGATCGCTGCCGGCGACTATTCTTATATAACAGCAGGCCAAGTTATATAACCATGCTAGTTAAATCAAGGGTGTGAAAAAAAAACGCATTTGTCACTACATCAATGAGGGGGGTTGAATTTAGAAAGAAATTGTTTCCTGTAACATGCACCTTTATTCAGCCTTGTCCTGTCATGTGACAGCAGCCCATATCTGAGTGAGAGCGTTTACAAAAAGCCCAGTAAGCATTTTATGACATTTATACACAAAAAAACAGCTGGTTGAAGAAAAAAAAAAAAAAAGAAGAACAGATTCCCCCGTTCCACAGATTTCATGTGGATGTGGGAATCACGCCCACTGTGCTAGGAGGGGAGTCTTCCAAGTTGTTAGAATACAATTGTAGCAAAGTCTTTCAGCCTAATGAGGACCTTCAAGGCCAAAGACAACTGACATCCTTCACTATGTAGTGGGTTGTGAGGCATAGTGGGTGCAAAGATGAAAGGTGAAAGTCATTGGGCGCCAGACACTTCATGGATGCAAAAAAGATTTTATTTCTTCAAACAGACCTTTTAATATTTTGCAAGGGAAGGAGGGTAGGGCCAGGACACCCATGAGTAGTTATAATTTCAATTGGCAGACTCCGAAACTTTAATAGGACAGCAATACGGGGAAAAGCCCCAGCAAAGTGCCACTTCTGCACGTGCAGGTTTGCCGTCTCCTATGGCAACAGTATCTAACAGTTCCTAATACAAAGTTCAACAGTTCTCTCAGCTTCACTACAATGTCAACTTGTAGTTCTTCAGCCCCTTGAGCTCCTAGTCTCTCACTAGACTCTGATTCACCGAGACTGAATCCCTTGAGCTCCTCAAGGCTTTGGCGTGGTATTTCCCTCAAGCGTCACCCACGCTTCCCTGCTGGGTTCCTAGCTTGGCACTCCAGATATCTTTCAAGCTTCACCCTTACAAACTGGCTCGGTCCCTGGCTTAACACACAAGGCTGCTCTGCAAGCGTCACCTCCGCTGGTTGGGTCCCTGACTTAATCACCGCCTGAAGTTTCCCGATTCTGCACCGTGCCCAATCGTTGAGAATACTACTCTGGTACTTGCTTCAGTTACTCACTGTGGTCTCTGGTAAAGGTGGTTGGTCCCTTAGTGATGACAGTTTCCCTTCTACCTCCGACCACAACAGTTCTCAGGCCGGCAGAACTGTCACTGTTGGACTGCAAGCTGCAGTCCCAACCCTGCGCTGTCCTCTTACTTCTGGATAGGCCCTCACACAGCCTGGGCAGCCAGATGCCCATGGGATAGCCTAATCTCCAGCCTAGCAGCCTGGGGCGTATGACACACGTCCACCCAGACAGCGGCCTGGGTGGCACAGAACATAGATCACCAGACTACCCCCCGAATGGTAGGCTAAGGGATTCAAGAAAACCCCTACCTATTAGCTAAGATATCGCATATACCTATAATTTGACCTTGACATGTCCTTCTCAAGAGTAATTAAATTCTAGCGGGGTATAGGAGAAATTGCTCACATCTTTAATATGAAACAGAGAAAACAGAAGACCTTCTGGCGGGCAATGACTCAAAAAAATGCGTATGCAAAAATATGTATATAACATATATAAGTTTAAGAATACAAAATCTAAAAGTATATAGACACATTTGCTGTATCAACAGATTACAAAATTGAATTAGGATTGATTTAACATGTTTGTTCATAATGAGATCAAATACCACAAATTTACATTACTCTTGTACATTGGGACAGAGTGATAATCAACGCGTTTCAAGGTCATGCGTTATTCCTCTTCATCAGGAGAAAGTCGTATGAATATTTATGATATCATATAGAAGCAGGTATCAAGAATTAAAAAAAAAAAACAAGGTATAGCTGTGCTAGCCTCAACGCCCAGGGAGAATGTAGACAGGCACGTCCACCCCAAAAAACAGCCAAAAAGGGGGGGCAAGAGAAACCCGACCGGGCAGTCCGTACCTGAATGAAGATGACATGGATCTCACACAATAGATGCACAGCATAGAAGCTGGAATAGTTCCAAATTAGGGGATCCAAAAACCAAAAGCTATTGGTAGGTCTTATTTATAAGTTGATGTTATAGGGGAGCGATGTCCACTGAAAAAGAAGCCTGGAGGATCACCTTTTAAGATATGCATCTATATGTTTAGATGGTGAGATATACTACATAGATGGCTTATCATATGGATATCCCAGGTCTGGAAAGGATCTCTTTATCAAAGGCCATCTATGTGGTATATCTCACCAACGAAAGATATAGATTCACATCTTAAAAAGTGATCCTTCCAGGCACCTTATTCAGTGGACATCACTCCCTTGTAACATCAACTCCTAAATTAGACATACCATACGTATCTTTTGGTTTCTGGATCCCCTAATCTGGAACTATTCCAGCTTCTATGCTGGGCGCCTATTGAGTGAGATCTGTGTCATCCTTATTCTGGTGCAGACTGCCCGGTCTTGGGTCAGGTTTCTCCCCTCTTTTGCCCCCCCCCCCCACCCTTTTGGACGTTTGGTGTGGTCGTGCCTGTCCCCATTCTCCATGGGTGCTATGAGGCTAGCACAGCCATACCTCCTTGTTTTTTTTTATTATTGATGTGATATACCAAGATACCTGTTTCTATATATCATATAAATATTCATAACACTTTCTCCTGATGAAGAGGAATAACGCATGACCTTGAAACACGTTGAGTATCACTCTGTCCAAATGTACAAGAGTAATGTAAATTTGTGGTTTTTGATCTCATTATGAACATGTTAAATCAATCTAAATAAAATGTTGCAATCTGTTGATACAGCAAATGTTGTGTCTATACTTTTAGATTTTGTATTATTAAACTTGTATATTTTACATACATATTTTTCCATACGCATTTTTTGTAGTCAGTGCCCTTTAAAGTCCCACCAGAGGGTCTTCTGTTTGTTATGCTCACATCTAATACCACCAAGTGCCTGGCCACCTAGTGGCAGAAGAAAAAAGTACAAGGGCAAAATCAATGGATCTCTACTATCTACAGTAGCTACCCCCAACAAGGAATTTGGTGAGGTGCTCCCCGACTAAACCCCAGGGCACTACAAAATGATCTGTGCTGCTGGCTAGCTGGCGGCACTGATCATTTGGGGGAAAACTCAACAGGTTGATTGTACATGCGTGTACAACCAGCTAGCACATACATGGATCAAAATTGCTTCTGAACAGGCCGAATTTCCATCCATGTATGGCCAGCTTAACAGAATGATTAGAATTGCAGAACACACCACTGTCAAGGTCAACTGTACACATTCCTGCTGATGTGACCTGCTGTTATGGCCAGTATGTCCATTTAATTTTCCAGAGAATTTTTCTAACTCAGCTTTATAGTACTTACTTTACTAAAATTGTTCCTGAGATGGGTGAGAAGATAATCACAATTTTTTTCATTTCGGCTTACTTTACTTGCCTGGTAGTATTCAGAGTCTTGGACCATGCTGGCAAGGCCACGATTTAACAGTAACTGGTGCAGATAAACATCTTCGTCAGTTGAGGTATCACAAAGATACAAATGGAGCCGGCCTAATACGTACTGTTGAACAATGCCCACTAAAGGACCATGTCTGCAGTATTGCTCAAAAATATTCATCACTTCATTTGACCACCGATCCTGAGAACAAAGTTCAAGAACTGTTAAGAGAAAGAACATATGGTCTGGCTTTTCCATTTAGCATTCTGTGTCATTACCTCTACTGGTTTCACGAAAGCTAGTGAAGAAGGCACTGCTTGGGCAGGTAGTTTCATATAGCAAGCCCTGGATGCAGGAAAATAATATAAATATGTTAATTTAGCACAGGACATTTTTTAAATCATATTAAAAAGTACAAGTTTACTACCTAGCCCTAATGCTGGGTTAAACCAGCATGCTGCCTGCTGTTCATATTGTAGAGCATGGGTCTTCAAACTACAGCCCTCCAGTTGTTCAGGAACTACAATTCCCATCATGCCTAGTCATGTCTGTGAATGTCAGTGTGTTACAATGCCTCATGGGATGTGTAGTTCTACAACAGCTGGAGGGCCATGGTTTGAGGATCCCTGTTGTAAAGTGACAGTCTGATGTATTTAACGTGTAGATAATTTAATACATTTAAAACTAAAAATACTGGGGGGCGTGGCCTGGAGCGGCATTAGGATGTTCGGAACGTGAGCTCCGCCGTTCGAATATCCTGATCTACATATCCTGTGACCCATTCCGCTGCTAGAAACCCACCACTGACTGATATAGCAAGGGGAACCTTCCGGCAACATGTCCCCACCAAAAAAAGCTACAGAAGCGGTGGCTAAACTTGGCAAATATCACAGTCAAGACCCGGACGCACAAGACCAAGATGGCGACCCGCCGGAGGGGGAGACCTCGATAGGGGCGGACACAGTGAAATTACTGGAGGCCATCACAGCCTGCCAGGAGGCAGTCACAGCTTGCCACACTAACCTCACAGCTAAGATTGAAGAGGTAAAGGTCGACATATCCTTGGTGCGGCAGGACTTCCAGAAGCTGAGAGAGAGAGAGAGAGAGTGATGGAGGCTGAGGCCCGCATCAGCAGCATGGATTTCTTCCTTCCCATATAGCCACCTTGAAGTTTCTTCTATGGAACGTTCAAGGCGTGAGGGACCCCCTTAAGAGATGAGCCGTATTTTCTTTATTAAAGAAACAGCATGCCAGTGTGGTTGTCCTGGTGGGGAGACACGCGGAGGGACAGGTACTGAGGGCATTTAAACGCCCCTGGACTGGGTGGGCTTACCACCCAGTACACACCACCCACTGAGGGGTGTCAGTTCTGGTATCAAAATCCACACATTTTGAGCTCCTGGACTCAGAGGCTGACCCTGCAGGTAGATGTGTTCCTAAAGGTTAAACTGCAGGAAGAGGTGCTTTTACTGCTGGCTTTTTATGTGCCGCCTCCATTCAGCTCGACTGTTCTGATGGCTGGGTTTGAATACATAGCAAAACACTCCTCCATTCCGGCAGTGTGGCTGGGAGATTTTAACAATGTCCTTAATCCCAGTCTGGACAGGTTATGTAGATCCGCGTACCACCTCCCCTCCCAACTTGGTTTGCTAGAATACCGAAAGACTTTAACCTAGTGGACACTTGGAGGTCCATGTACCCCACCACAAGAGCATACTCTTGCTTCTCTCCCTCCCACCACTCCATGTCTCGCATAGATCTTATCCACTTGTCTCAATCCTTGCTGCCACGGTTGGTTGGGGTGGGTTTCTTCCCCAGGCCGCTGTCTGATCACTGTCCCTACTGGGCCACGTTGTCCCCGCCTCATGACAAACCACCAGCCACATGGCGGTTAAACCCATTCTGGCTCACTTTGGGCCTGATCCACAAAAAACGTCCGCAACTTAACTTTTGCCATTTAAGTTACACCGCCGCAAAATCTCTACCTAAGTGCCTGATCCACAAAGCACTTACCTAGAAATTTTCAGCAGTGTAACTTAAATCCGTCCGGCGCAAGGCGTGCCTAATCTAATGGGGCGAGTCCCATTTAAATTAGGCACGCTCCCGCGCCGGACGTACTGCGCATGCTCCCGACGTTATTTTCCCGACGTGCTTTGCGCGGATTTTCGTTGCACCGAGTTTTGAGAATCGCGACGGGCGTTAAAAAAAAAAAAAAAGTTGCGGCGGGGAAAAAAAAAAAAATGAAAAAAAAAATGACAGCGACGCGGGATAGAAGGGTATACTTTTACAAGGTGTAAACAGTTTACACTTTGTAAAAGCAGCCCTAATTTTGCGATGGCAAACTAATACTTAAGGAGAAAAAACGAAGCGTAAAAGCTTTTTGGATCTCCGTAAGTGCTAATTTGCATACCCGACGCTGGATTTCGACGAGAAATGCCCCCAGCAGCGGCTGCGGTACTGCATCCTAAGATCCGACAGTGTAAGTCCCTTACACATGTCGGATCTTCTGCCTATCTATGAGAAACTGATTCTGTGGATCAGTTCCATAGATAGAAACAGGGATACGACGGCGTATCAGTAGATACGCCGGCGTATCCCTTTTGTGGATCAGGCCCTTTGTCCCCAGAAGACGATGATATTGTCACAGACTGGGAGCAACATTTAAACAGGAATGACGGTACCTCCACGCCATAGATAGTCTGGGACTATCGCGTGACGCTCACCGAACGTATCAATAGGATTAAGCGTACATCGGCTACGGCCATAGACAAGGCGACAGATGACTTGCTTACAGCGGAGAGAGAATTTTTGGAGGACCCTACCATTGACAGGGCCAATGCCATTAAACTACGATCCAGGACGGTTGACCTACCACACTATGAAAACTCTAAACGCAAAAGGTTCTTTCATAGACAAAATGTATTTGAACATGGGGAGCGGGCTGGAAAACTTTGCTCCGCTCTCCTGGGGGTGCGCTGGTGACAGACCCTAAACACGCAACGTCACAATTTCAAGACTTCTATGCTGCCCTATACGCAACACAGGCCCCATCTGAGATGGACTTGTTCCTCTCTGACCTACCTATTCCTAGACTGACTGAGGAGCAGGTTGAGGAGTTAGAGGGGCACCACTGACAGGAGATGAGATTTCGGGGGCCATAGCAGAGCTCCCTAGGTCAAAGGCCCCGGGCTCGGATGGCCTACCAGCGGAACTATACTCCACATATTCGGAACTGCTGGTTCCTAAATTATTGTCGCTGTATAATTTCATCTTTGAAACAACTGAAATTCCAGCATCTATGTGTAAAGCCACCATAGTTCTGATTCCCAAGCCGGGTAAGGACCCACATCTCCCTGAATCGTACCATCCCATCTCCCTTCTGCAGGTGGATGTCAGGATACTTGCGAAAGTACTTGCGATCCGCCTTAACAAGGTCATACTGTCTATAATACTCGAGGACCAGACAGGATTTATGCCGGGCAGGAATAAGTCTTTAAATTTGAGAAACCTCTTTATTAATCGACAGACTGCACATGATGAACCGGGCTCCAGGATAATAGTGGCCTTGAACACTGCTAAGGCCTTCGACTCGGTCGTGTGGGGATATCTGTGGACCTGCATGGGCAAGTTTGGCTTGGGCCCAAAATTTATAAAATGGGTATAGCTATTATACCAGGCTCAGACGGCACAGGTGGTAGCAAATGGCTGGCCTTCAGAGCACTTTCCCCTCTCTAGGGGTACAAAAAAAAATTATGAAAATACTGTAGGCTGTCCATGTATGGAGGTTCACCTTCCTGGAGGTCGTCTTTGCTTGCCTTCAAGAGGTTAGAAATGAAAGAATTAGAAACACCCCTATCCCTCAGGACTTGGGCATTAACAGTGATGGCATCAAAGCCAGCCACCCTGGAGAATGATAAGACCATGTTGAGAGCAAATATTGTCGATCTGGATGAGGCCACGATGTCAACATACTACATTCTTCTTGGCCAAGCCAGTGCAAACAGGATCACCTGGTTCAAAAACACAAACCTGTCCAGTGTGCGGCTGAATCTGTATGCCAAGAGATCCACATTTAGTGTCTGCACAGACAATCTCTGCAAATGCAGAGTGATGACCAGAATGTGAAATTCTACCCAAGACAGGATTAGGTCCACTTCTTCCTGAGCAGTGCAACTTCTTGCCCTTTTATGGTTGAGATATGCAACCAAATATGGCATTGTCCGGCTGTACCCTGAAGGTGGATAAACCACTGTTGGAGAGCCAGCCAAAATGTTGATCAGCAACTTCCACTCCTCTGAAGACCACATTCCCTGAACCTTAATCTTCTCCAGAACACCTCCCAAGCCCGACATTTTTTAAGACCTTCAAGCTAAATGAAAAGAAGGCTTCCCAGTATCCAGCATTAGCATGGCTATCCACCATGAGCCCGTCCAGTACTGGGAATTTGTTGCTTTGGCTAATCAGAGAACCCCTGAAATGTGTCCGAGACAAAGGATTTTGAGTTGCAGAGCTCTGGAGTGAAACTGTGCATAGGAGACCACATCAACGGCAGCAACCATCTTCAGCACCTTCATGCATGTCTGAATTAAGGAACTCGCCAACGACCTCAGGGACGCCATCTGGGCACCAAGAGACAGGAATTTAAACTTGTTGAAGCAGTACTTTCGCCTATGCCATGTTCAGTATCAAGCTTAAGTACTCCCAGCATTGCATCAGGACCAAGGCCAACATCTTAAAGGTACAGATCGCTGAGAAGCAGATTGTCCAAGTACTGCACAACGGATAATCTAGGTTCTCAACAACATGCTGAAAGGTAACACCACAAACAGATACTGGCGATCCTGCACTGCAAATAGCAGAAAACAACGAGGCCACAGGCTGCTCCTACCAAAGAAAAGGACATCTTAATAAAGGCCTGGGTCAATAGCCAGGTTACTGGTGAGAAAAACCCTTTGGTGGTGAGAACATCTCAGGGTAAGCCAAACCTATATACATCACTTCCTGCACCCTGTGAACGTGCACTGGAAAATACATTTTTGGTGGCTACCAGGACCCAAAACCACTGACTTTAGGAGAAGAGGATTCCAAAAGTGGCAACTTCACACTAGAGAACCCCACATCCACTAGGAAGTCTACTGTGGTCTTGTGTGTCTTAGACAGTTGGACCCAGAGATTTTCCCTAGGAAGACTAGTCTACAGAGGATTCTCAACAGCTCCCATCTCTTCCTTATCATAAAGCATTTCCTCTGATACCTCAACTTCCCTCAAAAGAAGAGAAAATAGGAGAATGCCCATGATTGTATCCCATGTGCTTCAAGCCTAACTGATTATGTAGCCCAGATAAAGCTCCAGAAAATGCCTCACTTGTCACGTGGAGGTTTGTGCCCCTGAAACAGTGGCAATACTAGAAAAGGGCAGTGATTTAAAGCCAATCTGAACATTTGGAGAGCTATTGCAGGATAGACTTTGCAGGGTGTCCTTCCTACCTGACAGACATTTGGGAGCCAATCCAATCATCCTTTTTCTCTCACCTCTGCCTGCACAAGGCTATCGTTTCCTGAGGGTTAAAAGGCCTCTGAACCCAGAGAGGAGAGACCACCAAACTAAGACTAATGTTGGCTAATACCAGACATGTTGCAAGTCACCCCCAGTAAACAATACGTGCTGTATCGGCAGATGCAGTTGCGTTGGGCTGAAGGTAGAATGTCTTTGGAACAGAGAGCCATCTCTAGCTTGGTGTAATCAGTGCAAGACCCAGGAATTCACAATGTATGTATACTGCAACCAGTTAAACGACAGCCGAGTATGATCAGATGGGTGTGACGACATTGCCCTTTTTGAGCTCAGCCATTCCCATATGTCGAACCTCAAGATAAAGTGCTTAATTTGCTTTATATCACAGGGAACGCCGTCACTGTTCCACTAACATCAGAGGCACTCAGTCCATAAATGCAGGGTCAAAAGGCCTGGTCTTCAACCATCGTGGTGGGTACATCTCATCTGGTTCTTTTGGGCCAATTTGGCACAATACAATTGGTTCTCGTCTCTTTGCTTTATTTTGTGGAACAGATAATGCCCCATACACACGAGCAGAATTTCTACCAGCAAAAAAGTCTGATGTGAGGTTTTCATCGGAAATTCCGACCGTGTGTATGCTCCATCAGACTTTTGCTGACGTAACTTCCGCCAGCAAAAGTTTGAGAGCAGGTTCTCAATTTGTCTGTATGCAATTCTGTAACGGACATATGCATGCTGCCGGGACAGTTATAATCTCATGCAGGGAGGACTACAAGGAACTGCATGGCTTGTCACAATTGGATGTACCACATTGTATTCTGAGCTCAAAGGGTTAATTGGACAAGTCTCTTTCATTGCTGAATGCTAATGTTCCCTTCGCATAGCTAATGAGAACTCTCTTTTGTGTGCAGGTAAACAGCCCCCTGTGAGGTGTATGCTGATGGGGATTATGTGTGAGCGATAATTGTTTTAAAGGTTAATTGAATTCTATTGAGAAAGGAATGTGCCTGGCCAGAAAATGTTAAGTGGTTGCGGTGCCGAAGCGGCTAGAGACTGGCCAAGTGATTAATTCAAGGAGATGTCATTGTTTCAGGGGGTCTGTGTTGAAGCCCCCTACTGGGTGAAGGGGGGGGCGGAAACTGTCATTGTTCTTGTAACAGTTGTAATCAGATATAAGCAGGTGAAATATGCCAAATAAAGTCAGTCTGCTTGACCCTTCAAACGTAGCCTGTCTCGTTTCTTGGAAGGGCGTTCGATGGGATATACCGGCGGTACCTGCATATCGCAGCTTGCCAGGGAAAAGGACGTCGCCAACGGCTGAGACCCTCACACTACATGGGTAGCCGTTACAAATTCTGACAGGAAAAAAAAACATGCATGCTCGAAAGCATTGAACTTCTTTTTCTTACCTCGTCTTGGTGTTGTACGTCACTGCGTTCTTAACACTCGAAAGTTCAGAGAACGTGTGTATGCAAGCCAAGCTTGAGCGGAATTCCGTCAAAAAAACCATCCAACTTTTTTCTGATGGAAATTTTGCTTGTGTGTACAGAGCATTAGGCAAAATTTGCACCGGAGCGAAGGCACAGATCAGCCTGAACTAAAACTTGGGGATTAACAGAAAAACCGAGGCCAAGTCTAGAGGATTCCTGGTTCTAGCAATAAACAGAGTTAGCTTGCTGTTGAAACTGGAGGCCAGGCTGTCCAAATCTGTAAACCCCCATCGTTGGTATATCAGACAGAACACATCTGGATAAAGAGGCAATTTCTGGAAGAAAGACGTTTGCTTGGGATGTGTTCAGGAGCAATTCCAAGAATTTGAAGCGAAGGGAAGGCTGGAGAGTAGACTTGCACACATTTATCACCAGCAAAAAACCTGGAGCACCTGAAAATTTCTTCTGGAAATTTTCTGAGGGCTGCAATGGAGATAAATCCCTCATAAGAGGGTTATCTACAAAGTCTGACTTGAACACCTTGAGTTTTGAGAAGGGCAAACAATGGTGCCAATACTTTTGGGTACATCCTGGATGCAGGGGATAGGTCGAAAGGCAATGCAACTTACTGGAAGTGTTTTTCGGTCACTGCGAAGCATAGAAAGCGCTGATGAGGTGGGTAAATGAGAGCATGCAAATAGTCATCATGGATGTCCATGGATACCATGAATTCCCCTCATTTCAGAGATGCAATTACCGACCTTGCAGATTCCATGCAAGACCATGTCATTTGAATCTGTTGATGGATCTAAAAAAATCATTACTGTGCAGTAAATATAATTGACATTTGGAGATTGTTATTTTTTTTTACTTACCCTTTCATGCCTGTTGCTATGTGGTCCCCTCAAATCTTCCCTTTCTTTACCGCAGCTCCTTATGTTACTTCCCTCGGCGCCTGCACTCGCTACTGCTCCTGGGAAATATGATTTCCCAGGAGTCAGTGGGCAATGCATTCCCAGGAGTCAGTGGGCAATGCAGAGTGCTTCGTTGCCATCACAACGGGGTGGGCACTTCCGCCACCCGTTGCGATGGCAACCTGAGAAGTTCATGGGACTGCAAAAATGTGTGTGCGCAAGAACGGGCGGTGCATGCTGGTTGCTCAGCTGCACCGTATCCCGTAACATTATGCTTGTGGGCTTAACATGCCCACAAGCAATATGGGAACGGCCAGGAATTTTATAAAGTTGATTTTTTATATTAAACCGGACATCAGGGGACACATTTTTCTAAAGACGTGAGTGTTAAATGTCTATGTTATGACCTTAAGAAATGTTTTAAAAAATAAATATTACATGTCATTGGAACTCCGCTTTAAGTCCAAAATAGGACGGATGAATACCTCTAATGGGCTTTGGTACTGTGAACAGGTTTAAGTAGAATCCTTTAAACCAGTTTTGTGGCGGATCCTGGCACAACCACTTCCTAATGCAACAGGTGTTTTAGGGAATTCTATAAATCTAACTGTCCTTGGGCAGCTTTTGGCTCATTTGAAAAAAGAAAGTGATAAGTTGGTAGAGTCTTGAACAGGTCTGCTGGATCTGTAAACAAGATAGAGGGAAACTAACAGACATCCCTCCTCTCAGAGTGAGGGTGCATTTTAATTGTGAAGAGGGCTTTGGGGAAGAATTGGTGGCCTTTCTGGGCCAAGCCTTGTTTCAAAATAGTTAAACTTAGGTTTTGAAATTGTAAGCGGCCTAGAGAGGACATTTAGAAGACCTAGGGGTTGCTGAGGAGGCTGTACTTGGAACCTTCCACTGTATAAAACCTTCACACCTGTGACCTCTTTAATGAATGGGTTAATTGCCTCACGAGACATATTTCCTTGGTAGGGCTTATGTGTGAAGCGCCTTGTGCACGCAGCGTCAGCTGTCCAAGTTTTAAGGTTCTTCACGTGACTGGAGACCAGACCCCTTCTGGAGATTTGTCTCATGACATGTCCTAAGTCACAGGTGGCAAACAAGGCCTGTAGGCCGAATCTGGCCGGCCAGACCATGCAGTGACTGCCGACCCCCATCTCCTGTTTTCACCAGCTGCTTTCTGCTGTCACAGAACAGGTCTCCTTGGCAATAGGAGTAAACATTTCCTGCTCTCTCCTCCTAGGTCTCCCCAGCAGCAGCGGCTTTGTGTATTGCCGAGTGCAGTCAGCCTGGCACAGCATCAGTGGCAGAGGTACCTGATAGCTCCCGCGGCGGTGTGTTCTTCCAATCTACATCAAGCGTCTGCATCCTGAGGCTGGTCTTTTGAGGACTTGCTGCACCCAATAGTGGCCATGAAGGGAGACATTTCTTGTAAATGTCATCTTACATCAGACAGGTAAGAGTACAGACATGAGGTTTGCTTTTTTGGGGGGGGGGGGGGGGGGTGCGAAGGCCGTGGAGAAAGATGTGTGCGGGGGGGTGGGGGCAGAGTGATGGGTGCAGAGATCAACACCCAAGAGGAGGGGTGGAAGTGAGATGTTGCACATTGTGAGTAGCGCACCCCTAAACCCTGCACTCTGTATGTAGCGCACCCATGAACCCAGCACGCAACTCACCCCTGAACCCTGCACATAGTATAACGCTGACATAATCCTGAACTCTGCACTCGGTACATAGCGTGACCCAGATACAAGCGGCCCTTTGATTGCAATTCGGCCTATAATGAAATGGGAGTATACTACAGTATGTCATACTGAAATTTAATTGAGTGCTGTTTGCAGGGTTGGGCCTGCCAGGTTACAGAGAGCTTTTAGGAGCATCTAAAACTTTCTGCAGAATCTTTGAGAGAGGGAACATCCTCAGTAGGTACAGTGAGATACCAGTTTAGGACAGATGTCTAGATCACACACAGGAATAGCCCACTGCTTTGTAAACTCTTTTTCCCCTGAAAAGGATTCCGCAAAGATTTTAGGAGAGAGTGAAAATCCTTTCAGGAGTGACCCAAACATCTTTAGGTTCATGAACAGAAAATCATTTGTAGGTCTTTTCATGCTCAAAGGGGCACGTTGAGATGGAGAACGGTCAAAATGCACAATACCAACGCTTTTTCGCACATGAGCTTTTCAACGTTAGCAATTGCGTTGCATGAAGCTCCCTCATCAATACAGCGACAAAGGGAGGAAGAGAAATCCTCTGCAGCTTCCTTCAATGCTGCCTCCATATCCTCTTCATTACCTGCCATTTTATACATCCCCTAGGGCTGGAATATCGGATCTAAGAAACTGGAGGCGAAAAAGAGGCAGGGCATTTCTGATTCTCTAAACAAAGATGACTGTATTAAGGCTGTAATCGGTCCATGGAACTGTGATATACAGTGGGTGACCGCGATATTGTGTTTCTAGCACAACAGCATCGCGCTGATTCTCGGCGACATGGTGCCGACATCTCGCACTCGCTGGAATAGACAAAGCAGATTCCAGCGTGCACGTCATAGAAGCGACGGGAGATCCGACTTGGATTCCCGCCAATTCTAGCTGCGGTATTTGGTATGCATTCCTGAGAGGGAGAACTCCACGCCAATTTTTAAATAAAAAACCGACATGGGTTCCCCCCCCCCCAGGAGCATACCAGGCCCTTTGGTCTGGTATGGGTTGTAAGGAGACCCCCCCCTACACCGAAAAACCGACGTAGGGGGTCCCCCTACAATCCATACCAGACCCGTATCCAAAGCACGCTACCCAGCCGGCCAGGAAAGGAGTGGGGACGAGCGAGCGCCCCCCTCCTGAGCCGTACCAGGCCGCATGCCCTCAACATGGGGGGGTTGGGTGCTCTGGGGCAGGGGGCGCACTGCGGGGCCCCCCCACCCCAGAGCACCCTGTACCCATGTTGATAAGGACAGGGCCTCTTCCCGACAACCCTGGCCGTTGGTTGTCGGGGTCTGCGGGCGGCTTATCGGAATCTGGGAGTCCCCTCAAATAAGGGGGCTCCCAGATAACGGACCCCCACCCTAAGTGAATGGATATGGGGTACATCGTACCCCTACCCATTCACCTGGAGGCAAAGTGTTAAAGTTAATAAACACACGGCACAGGGTTTTTAAAATAATTTATTAGTCTTCTTTAGCTCTTTCACCAGGGGGGGCTTCTTCCGCTCTCCGGGGGGTCTTCTGCTCTCCGGGGGTCTCCTCCGCTCTCCGAGGGTCTTCTATCTTCGCCGCTCTCCGCTGTTGACTCGGCGCACCCCGGTTCTTCTCCTTCAGGGCTGGCCGCCGCTATCTTCGTGTGTTAGCTCAATTACTAGCCAGCCCGCTGTTCTGTGACGTCGTCTTCTTCTCTTCTTCTCCCTTCTTCCGATGTTGACCCGACGCCTCTTCTCGCTGCAATGACGGGTGCGCGGTTTGCATCCGATTTATATAGGCCTCTCATGATGTCACAGTCCCATCATGCTCCGGTACCTACCCACGTGGGTAGGTACCGGAGCATGATGGGACCGTGAGGCCTATATAAGTCGGATGCAAACCGCACACCTGTCATTGCAGCGAGAAGAGGCGTCGGGTCAACATCGGAAGAAGGGAGAAGAAAAGAAGAGAAGAAGTCACAGAACAGCGGGCTGGCCGCCTGCTAGTAATTGAGCTAACACACGAAGATAGCGGCGGCCAGCCCTGAAGGAGAAGAACCGGGGTGCGCCGAGTCAACAGCGGAGAGCGGCGAAGATAGAAGACCCCCCGAGAGCGGAGAAGACCCCCATAGAGCGGAGGAGACCCCCCGGAGAGCGCAAGAAGAAGCCCCCCTGGTGAAAGAGCTAAAGAAGACAGGGGGGCCCCCGGAGCAGACTAATAAATTATTTTAAAAACCCTGTGCCGTGTGTTTAACTTTAACACTTTGCCTCCAGGTGAATGGGTAGGGGTACGATGTACCCCATATCCATTCACTTAAGGGGGCCGTTATCTGGGATCCCCCTTGAGGGGGCTCACAGATTCTGATAAGCCCCCCGCCCGCAGACCCCAACAACCAACGGCCAGGGTTGTCTGGAAGAGGCCCTGTCCTTATCAACATGGGGACAGGGTGCTCTGGGGTGGGGGGGCACCGCAGTGCGCCCCCCTGCCCCAGAGCACCCAACCCCCCCATGTTGAGGGCATGCGGCCTGGTACGGCTCAGGAGGGGGGGCGCTCGCTCGTCCCCACTCATTTCCTGGCTGGCCGGGTAGCGTGCTTTGGATACGGGTCTGGTATGGATTGTAGGGGGACCCCCTACGTCGGTTTTTCAGCGTAGGGGGGGTCTCCTTACAGCTCCTGGGGTGGGAACCCATGTCGGTTTTTTATTTAAAAATTGGCGTGGAGTTCTCCCTCTCAGGAATGCATACCAAATACCGCAGCTAGAATTGGCGGGAATCCAAGTCGGATCTCCCGACGCTTCTGACGGCTTTGTCTCCATCGCGGCAAGCCAGCTCGGCGCTGGCTCCCGCGATGGGGCTCGTAGGTGCTCAATCTCGCCGAGAAAGGGAGCGAGATTGACAATATCGCGGTCACCCACTGTAGATGCAGAAAAATTGTCACAGGTCACTTGTGTGCCTAAAACGGAGCTAGAATTGGAGGCTGAGGCTGGTGTTCAAGCAGTTTCTGTTTCGGTGCAAGTCACTTTGAAGTGGATTATTGTGCGGGTCTTCGGCAGAAGAAAATGTTCACCTGCGATTTTGAATTGGCTCCCTTTCCCCTGGTCTCCAACATAGCTACAAGGGAGAGTATTCCCCAGTGGGGTACTCGTAGAGAGTGTAGAATATGTGGGTAAACATGTCCGATTAAGAGTACACAGTAAAGCGGGCGTGAGCTCAAAGTGGTTTAATTTTATTTTTCTAAGGATCTGACGCCTGTTCCTCTGAATGTGATTGTATTTCTATGATTATATTTACTTAGATTATATTTACTTACTTGTATTAAAATAAATCTAGTGTTACGTCCATAGGTGGCGACAGAGGCCTACTCTCCTTTCATTGGTTGCGCGCATTGTCAATCTTGCACAGCAACACAATGAAAATACTATGTCCAGTTGAAGGGCGGGATCCGATGGGGAAGTGCCGTGATTGGTCCTCTGAATTGGATACCGCCCACATGGACGCTACGAACGAGGCTTGGTTCTGAACCTCGTTCGTGGCTCATTAATAGGAAAACGAGGCTTGGTTTAGCCTCTTCCTATATTAAGTGGTGATGTCAATGCGTCGCCCGTGCCCTTTGAAAACGACAGGTGTGTCAAAACCGATCAGGGCGGAGCTACGTAGTGACGTCATCACGCTCCCACGTGACCCTGGAAGCACAGGTGTTTCGCAATTCTTTGTTTTTATTCTTATGCCGGCTACTTTTTAACATGTGACTTGCTCGTTTTTGAACTTGCTCGTTTTTTACTGCTGTAATGCTACACTAGCTTTGCAATAAACCACCTATTTTTGAAAGGAGATAATGCACATGTGGCTTATTTTCTTATATTCCCTATGACCCATGGACTGGCATTCGGTGGATTAATCACCATCATTCCACTATTGGTCTCAGAGGAGGATTGCTTGTGGAGATACCGAGGAGGCTGGAGGATCTACCATAACCCCTGCAGAGGTTTATATCTGCAAAGGCGAGTTTAGACCTTACACTCTGAGGTCCTACGGTTCTGGTAAGGGTCCCCCCTTTACTATTCTGTGTGGCACGGGAGAACATTTCATCGCTGTGGTGGCGGATGACAGTCTCACTTCCTATCTGCAGACACATCTATCAGTGTTCACTTGAAGTTCTGGTCTTTCCTCCCTTTATTGGACTATTTTTACTGTATTGAATTTTTGATCATTCCTTGCATGTGGATGCAATCTGAATATTTTTGTATCCATTGGTTGTCTTGCCCTGGGACACTTTAAATCACATACTGTTTAGTATTTGTTGTTTGCATTTTGATGTCAATTGGCATTATTGTTAATTTTTTTTTTCACTGGCAGATATTTTGCGATTTAAATTATCTGCTGCCGAGTTGTTTTTCACATTTTTTTCACTCATCTGTTATTAATGTTACTTATCACTTATTTATATCTTTGGTATCACTTCGCGCAACTACCTATTTCGGTTTAATTTTACTGCAAGTTTAAAAAAGTTTACACTGTGAAGTGAAAACATTCCAACCATAGCCCCACTTGGGCTGGGTTCACACTGGTATGAGACGACAGCCGTACCACTATGGATCTGACTTTGCCCTGCAATTTGAAGTTCGACTTCAATGAACGGGATCAGACTTTGATCCCGACAATGCAAAGGCTTTTTGAGTCTCGTATGAATCTTGAGGAAACTCCACACCAAATTTTCTTTTAAAAACGACATTGAGTTTCCAAGATCATACCTGACCCTGACTGATTGCGGTCTGCAATTTAAGGAGAATCCCCCACACCAAAAAAACGCATTGGGGCCCCCCAAAAGCCATAACAGACCCTTATCAAAGCACGCAGCCTGGCAGGTCACGAACGGTGGTTGGGACGAGTGAGCACCCCCCCTCCTGAACCATACCAGGCCACATGCCCTCAACATGGGGGGGGGGGGGTTGAACGCTTTTGTCAGGCCTCCCCTCTCCGACAACCCTGGCCATGCAGCGAGAAGAGGCGTCGGGTCAACATCGGAAGAAGGGAGAAGAAAAGAAGAGAAGAAGTCACAGAACAGCGGGCTGGCCGCCTGCTAGTAATTGAGCTAACACACGAAGATAGCGGCGGCCAGCCCTGAAGGAGAAGAACCGGGGTGCGCCGAGTCAACATGGGGGGGGGGGGGGGGGTTGAACGCTTTTGTCAGGCCTCCCCTCTCCGACAACCCTGGCCAGTGGTTGTCGGGGTCTGTGGGCTTTATGGAATCTGGAAGCCCCCCTTTAACAAGGGGGCCCCCACCCTTTGTGAATGAGTATGGGGTACATTGTGCCTCTACCCATTTACCAAAAAAAGTGTCAAAAATACACAGGTTTTTGACAAGGTAATTAAAGCAGCTCTGGGGTCTCTTCTCTTTGCGATTTATTCTTCCTCTGTCTTCATCCTCCGGTTCTTCTCCCTCCGCTGCCGATTCTCCTCTCTCCGCTGTATTCTCCCTCAGTTCTCCAACCAATGCTCATTCCCGCTCTAATGCTACGGTCGCCGTGTGTCATTACTTATATAGCCATGGGGTGTGGCCATCCGGTGACATCACCCAGAGGTCTTGTCCCATGTGAGGTCACTCGGAGGACCCTCCCCTTGCAACGTCCCTGCCCCGTGGCATGATGGGGCGGTGACATCACAAGGGGTGTTGGCTCTGTGTGACGTAACCGGATGGCCAGGCCCCATGGCTATATAAGTAATGGCACACGGCGGCCCTGGTATTAAAGCAGGAGCGAGTGTCGGGTGAAGATCAGAGGGATAAGACAGCAGAGAGAGGAGAACCGGCAGTGGAGGAAGAGGTCATCAGCGGGGGGAGAAGAACCGAAGGATGAAGACACACCGCCGGAGGCAGAAGATATCGCAAGAGACGCTGGAGCTATTTTAATAAATTAATTTTAGGTGCATGGGTATGGGTACAATGTATCCCATTCTCATTAACATAGGGTGGGGCTGGGATCTGGGGCTCCCCTTGTTAAAGGGGGATTCCAGATTCCGAAAAGCCCCCTGCCTGCAGACCCAGACAACCACCAGCTAGGGTCAGGGTTGTCAGGAAGAGGCCCTTGTCCCCATCAACATGTGTGCAGGAACCTTTTTCAAAGTCGGACAGACTTGTGTTGGATCAGTTAAGACGGCTCTTATAGGGAACCATTCATTTATACACATCATGTGACTTGCACTCCCAATGTCGGAGCGTTTGTCGTACCAGTGTGAACCCAGCCTTATACAGTGATGTCAGACATACAGGATAACTCTGTTTTACCTGTCCATGAAGCTGGACTTGTATAAAATCCAGGCTTTCTTGTTATGGAAAGGGGCTTCAGGGACTGGATTCCACGGCGATGCATCACTGACCAGGACCTGTATATCACCCTGCAGCTGACTCGTGTCAAGGTGAGGGTCCATGCAGGATCCAGTGCCCAAAGCAACATTACAGGCTGCAACACTATGTGGGGCCTGGGTACAGTTGCAAGGTTTTACTGAGATTACACCAATCTGGATAAACTGTGTCTGTATAGACATTAGAAGACAGTAAAGCCCCCAACCTAACCCCTATACCATGACCCCCTTCGAAAGCTTATGTAGATCGCGCCCCCATTCCCCGGGTCTCATATCTCTGATTTACACAGCGATTATCAATTCTAAGAGACCGCCGTTGAGACCTTATCACCTTCAGTGGGAGGCTGAGCTTGGGAAGCAACTCGATCCGGAAGATTGGCAGGCTATGACCATGGCATTGTCTAAATGTTCTACGAATGTTCTCTTTCAGGAGAACGCTTATAAAGTGTTCTATAGGTGGTACTATACCCCGACCAGGCTGGCGAGTTTTATACCTTCCTACTCTCCTTTGTGTTTCCGTGGATGCTCTCAGGAGGGTACGATGGCACATGTCTGGTGGACCTGTCCCAGGGTATGCAGATTGTGGGTTAGAGTTTATGTGTTGCTCCGCAACCTCTTTGATACCAACTTAAAGAGGGACCCTTTTATGGAAACCGATCACGGAGCTTCTCCGCCCTGAACGCCAGTTGGCGGCGCATGTTTTTACTGCAACTAAATTGATCATTGCAAGGGCCCGGAAGACCCCGGTTCTCAGCTTCGAAGCAGTTAAAAACTGCATTAATGATATTATGGTTAATGAGAAGTTTCTGCTGTGTTAGCAGATACCCACGATAAATTTCTCCGGGTATGGCAACCCTGGGTGGCTTACAACCACCCTTCACGATTTGACCCAGCACTACTTTCTCTTTGAGGAGTGTCTGTTCCCCCCGCCCCGTGGACCCCCTTCCTTCCTTCCTTCTTCTATTTTCTTTTATACTTTCTTCTTGCTGTTCTTTCCTATTCCTCTTTCTCTTCATTGCTACTTGTTCATGCTACTTTTCTAGCTGGCTTTCTTTCTTTTCATCCTCTCTTTCTTTGTTCTTTGTGGCTTGGGCCCTCAGGCTTGGTCCTGTTGGCCTTGGACACAGGATGCATTATTTAATTTACAATTTGGAATACTGATATCCTCTGCTATGTGCCTGCTTGAATTTTTTTTGTATTTCATTTTTTTTTTTTTTTGTAAGGTTGTGTATCGTATAACAACTGTGCTTTTACGTTCTACATTTACCCCGGTGTGTTAACCGGTATGTTACCTAAGCCAGCATTAGGTCAATCTAGCAGGCCACTTGAGTTGAGGACATTATATTGCCGGCCTTCTGGATTTGCTTTCGGATCCCTAGGAGCTGGACTGATCTCAGGTCTACGGACTATCTTTTCTGATATATGATAAGCTTATGGTGTGTCCTCCACTGCTTTTTTCTTTTGTATTCTTTTTTGTTTGTTGATGTGTTTTTTCAATAAAACTCTTTGTACAAGAAGACAGTAAAGCCAGGTCTTAACCCTTGGGTGATTCAGTGGATATTGTTTTACCTTACTTGTGGCAAGTCTGAACCCCGGAGGGGAAGTGTGACCCACTTTTGGTGAAGTCAGTGGATTGGTGTAGGGTGCACTTACATCTTTCCTAGGATCACCTGTCACAGCAATACATCTTTCCTTACTTTTTGGTTTTAAATTAGGAGCTGGACCATATCTAGCTATATAGCGCTATTTTATCATTTGAACTACAGTTCTGTGATTTTGATACTTTGTTTTATATCTGCTTTTAAATGGTTTTCCACTTAATTTTAAATAGCTGCTGTTAGGCTAATACCGGCTGCAATCTGTGGGTATTTCCCTTGTGATTTTTTTCTCTGCTTTTGAGATATACATCCTATATTCTACTTCAGGAACTGTTGATACATTGTTCCTTGGCGCAGAGAAGTGCATTGCAGGCCTTTATTTATGCACTTTTTTCTAATGGTTCAGTGGATATGCAGTCGGCTAAAGGGTAGATACCAGCACGTGGTTGTATATGGGATTCATTTGGAACAGAGACCAGTCAATAGCAGTATAGCACAAGTCCCATTCTATTTGTAAGTTACATAATTAAAGGTTTGGTGGGCAATGTATGTATTTTTGCTGATAACACATAGGTGTGCAATAGGGTCGACATCCCTGGAGTTGTCTGTGACACTGAAGATGATTTGGCATTGCTGGAAAATTAGTCAAAAAACAGTGGAAACTTCACTTCAAGGATACTAAATGTAAAATAATGCAACTAGGGAAAAAGAATTCCTTTTTTAAGTATAGTATTGGGAGTACAGTGTTTGCCAGCACTACAGAGGAAAAAGATTGGGGAGCACTTATTCCAGATTGCAAAATGAGGAAAGAATGTGACCATGCAGTGGGAAAAGCAAATAAAATGTTAAGATGCATCACTGGAGGCTGGATCACCAGCAGGAGGTCCCGATTTCTTTAAATAGAACTCTAGTTAGACCTCATTTAGAATACAGTGTTAGGTTCTGAAGACCTCACTTATTAATGCAATAAGAGTTTGATAAGATAGAGTCCAGAGATCGTCTGCAAAAATGGTGAAAGATCTGAGGGATAAAACATGTCAGGAGAGACTTCGGGAACTCAAAATGTACAGTCTGAAGAGAAAAGGGAGACATGACTGATACCCTTAAATACATCAATGAGGTGAATAGATTTCAGTAAAGAAGTTTTTCAATATGAAGCAAAGATCAAGAACAAAAGGACATGACCTCAAACAAGCAAGAGTAAAATTCAAAACTTGGCTTAGAAATTATTATTTTAGTGAAAGAGTAGTCACTGTTTGGAATAGACCTCCAAAAGAGGTAATGAGTCAGTCAACAGTAAGTGGATTCAAACATGTTTGGGACAAACACAGATCTACTGTACATGCAGACAAAAAAAAAAAAAACACTTTTCAAAGTTTCTATGACTGAGGATTTAAAAAAAATAATAATAAACTAGTGAAGCATATTTGTCTATGAAAGAGAAGAGATCGATCACCTTCAGACACTAACAAAAATCTAAGGACTCATGGCGTGGGATAGGGTAAAACACAAGGTGCCACAGGGATTGTGTCCTCAGAAGCTTCCCAGTGTCTAATCACCTGAAGGTACATACCTATAACCATGGTGTATGAACAGGTCATCTGTGCCCTGTACTGTACAGGAAGTGATAGATAAAAAATATATATATATTTATTTTTACTTCACTTCTGCTACTCAACTAGTCCCTAACAAAATTCCTACTTTTTAAAGTGGAATTAAAGCCGAATACCAACTATACTTCTTCCGCCTCCTACCTACCCTTTGTAAAAAGAGATATATACAGTAGTTACTTTTTTTTAGCCATCTCTGGTCTATCAGTGACCAGCAGCTGCAGGGAATAGGAAGTAGCACTGACAAAGGCTGGGCCATGGGAGCCTATAGGTGATGTCACGCTCCTATAATTCCCAGCCATTGTCAAGTGCTCAATGACAGCCAATGAATTATGTTTACTATTATAAACAAAAAAAAAAAATCTTTAACCACTTCCCTCCCGGCCTATAGCAAAATGACGGCCGGGCAGTGGTTGCGTTATCCTGACTGGACTTCATATGGAGGTCCAGCAGCATAACAGCCGTGGCTCAACCAAGGGGGCGCGCCCATTGCAGCGATCGGTGGTGCAGTGTTTCAGTCTGTTTTCAGTCCGACGGAGGCTCTTTACCACGTAAACAGCTGTGTCCAATCACGATGAAGCTGTCGATTGGCTCTCCTCTACTTGCGTCTGTCAGACGCGAGTGAGGAAAAGCCAATCGGCTGCTCTGACAGGGAGAGTCTGTGCCGATTGTTTATCAGCGCAGCCCCCCCCCCCTTCGGATGCCCACCCAGGACCACTAGGATGCCACCTAGACCACCAGGGAAATACCAATCTGTGCCCAGGCAGCTGCCAATCAATGCCCATCCACAATGCCTGCCAGTGCCACAAGGGATGTCTATCAGTGCCATTCTATCAGTGACGCATATCAGTGCCACATATCAGTGCCCAGCAGTGCTGCCTATCAGTACCCATCAGTTCCACTCATAAGTACCCATCAGTGCAGCCTTTTAGTGCCCATCAGTGTCACCTATGAGTGCCCACTATCAATGCCCATCAGTGCCACCCAGTGTAGAATGTCTGCTGGAAATTGGCTTGGGCAGGAAGGGGGGTAAGTACCTGGTATTGAAGTGGTTAAAGCAGATAAGGTATATAACCAAATCAACTACCGTATTTATCGGCGTATATCGCGCACTTTTTTGCCCTGAAAATCAGGGCAAAATCGTGGGTGCGCGATATACGCCGATACCCGCGCCGAGTTTTGAATACTGCGCCGACTTATACCGAGCGCAGTACACTCGGGTATAGTCGGCCAGTCTCGGCTTCTTCCGCGGTCACGTCCTGGACGTACAGGACGTGAGCGCAACAGTTGCCGAGCCTGCCCGAGTGTACTGCGCTCGGTATATGCTGGTGCAGTATTCAAAACTCGGCGCGGGAAACGAGCGTGGAGGACGCCGCAGAAGGACGCCGGACCTGCCGAAGAGGACACCGGACCCGCCGAAGAGGACACCCGAAGCCGCAGAAGGACGCCGGACCCGACGAGGCCGCCGCGCAAGACACCAAAACTGTAAGTACAAAAATAACTTTTTTTCCACAGGATTGGGGGTCACTTTAGGGGTGCGCGGTATACGCGGGAGCGCGTTATACCGTGATAAATACGGTAATTTCTGCAGAAGACGGCTCTAGAGTGTTCAGGTTTCCATTACAGCACAGTTATACTTTTGTGTGGTATAACACTTTTTGATCGCTGCTTTTTTTTCACCTTAACAAGCGCAATATTTTTCTTTTTACAGTTATACTTTTCTATGCTTAATTATAAAAACTTACTTGAGGAATCGTAGCCAATGTCTTTTTACAGTTGCCATATAGCCAAAATCAGGATAGTAGACCTGAACATCCTTGGAACTGATCACAGAATGGACAATAACTCGGTACCACCAAACATCTCCAGCGTCACGGACAGCATAGATTTCACCAACAATTACACAATCGTCAGGTACCACATAGCGATCAGATATATTTTCATTTGAATAGCAGCTTCTAGAAAATAAAGTATATTGGCATTGTTTACAAAATGCATTAGGATTAAAATCGGTTACGTTCTTTTTTTTTTTAATACTCAATGCGTTTAAATGTTAGGTTGTTGTAAAATCATACCCTTGAAGTGTTTGTTAAATAAAGGGGTAGAAGAATAAGGTACCTATCCGTAATACCTTATCCTCTTGGTGCCAAATCATACCAAGTATGTCATTTGACAGGGTGATGTCTGCACCTGCAGTCATCAACCTGGTAATGTTTTTTTTTTTAAGAACCGATGGTTCTTGTAATAAGAATTGTAGCGGCTAACTAGCTGCACGACTGCCATCACATACCCCCCGCGCAGCTTGCTTGGGCTACCAGCCGCCACATCCCCCGGCTAGTCAAACACCCATATAAAGCCAGGAATGGCTTTGATCAGGACTCCGCTATGGAAACCCGGGCGCAATGACATAACTTAGTTTACCCGGATGTCAACCGCTCCATTTTTTTTAAATCAAAAGTATTCAAAAACACAGATCTTGGAGTTTTGAATGCTTTCAAAGGCAGAGGAGTGATTTGGGGTCTTATAGACCATAGATTCCTCCATAAAGAGTACCTGTCACGTGCCTATTACTTAAAACAAAAATAAACTGCGCTTGTGATAACAGAATACCATTTGATGCATAATTTTACAATATCTTTGTTAACATTATTAGAATTTTTTGTATTAATGCCCGTTTATTCACAAATAAAGTGTGGGATTATATGCATAGTTTGTAATGTATATATTGGTGAGCTTGATCTCATTTCAACCCGTGATATGGGAACTTAGGATGCCATGTCTCCACAGGATGTGACTGTATATTTTAGATTGAAGCCGTGAGCTCGTCTTCCAGGGTTTCAGGCCATGTGATGTTATATCAGCTCTTGGTGATCATAAAGAGGAGACACACAGTCAGAACGGAGCTGGACTCGTGAGAACAGCACTTTTGGCCAGAATAAGGCTTGGTTAAGTGTGTTGAACCACACAAGGCAGGAGATGAGAACGAGGCTCAGACAAATACATGGATTACATACATGCAATGACGGGGAAAGATGCCCATGCCCTGGAAAAAGGCCTTGTAGTGACAAAACCGGTCGGGCTGTGAATCACAAGGTGGAGGATCTGGTGGAAACACTTGTTCACTTATTTAATATCACGTGAGGGACTCATGGACTCACTTTGTTTAATATTATATTAGTTTGTTTTTTAATTTTAGCGCAACGCAAAATTATATAATTTTTTCCGTCATACTTACCTGTAAAATCCCTTTCGCAGTACATCACGCAGAACACAGAGCAACCATAATAATGACTGTATGAATTATACGCCACCTACTGGTGGATGGACACTGGCAGATATTCAAAACTGGAAGTCCACCCCTATATAACCCCTTCTACACAGGAAGGACCTCAGTTTTGTAGCAAAGCAATGAATATCCCAAAAAAGATGGGAGGGACCACTGTGTCCCGTGATCTAATCCTAGAAAAGGATTTTACAGGTAAGTGTATTGAAAAAAATCCCATTTTCTTTATCGTACATCACAGGACACAGAGCAACCATAATTCTGACTATATGGGATGTCCTAAAGCAATGCACTTGAGGGGAGGGAGACACAATCACAGAAACTGCCACCCAAAACATACTGTGGCCAAAGCAGTATCCTCTGTGGCATTGATATCTATCTGGAAAAATTATGTGAATGTATGAACAAAACACCATGTAATGGCCCTAAATCCTGAGCCACTGACACATGATGGTGGATGGTCCTAGATGCCCCCACACACCTGGTAGAAAGCGCTTTTATAAAAAAAAGGGGCGGGGAACTTGCCTTTTCAAGCCATAGGCTCGAATAATTAACTGGCAAATAAAAATGAAAATCGTTAACTTGGATGCTTCCTGCCTATCCTGGCAGCACAAACCAGAATTCCTGACCTGTATCGACAAATTAAGTTATTCTGACCGTCAGAACTACCTCCAGAATATGCAGTGATCTAACTCCTGCCAACTGAGGATCAGAAAGGAAGGCTAAACATTTAGCTGGATTCAGAGACGCCGCCGCAACTTAAGTCAGAGAGGCAAGTACTGTATTCACAAAGTACTTGCCTCCTAACTTACGGCGCCGTAGCGTAAAGGGGGCCGGCGTAAGCGCGCCTAATTCAAATTAGGCTGAGGGGGCGTGTTTTATGTTAATTGAGGGTGACCTGACGTGATTGACGTTTTTTACGAACGGCACATGCGCCGTACGTGTACATATCCCAGTGTGCATTGCTCCAAAGTACACCGCAAGGACATATTGGTTTACGACGTGAACGTAAATTACGTCCAGCCCTATTCACGGACGACTTACGCAAACCACGTAAAATTTTCAAATTTTGACGCGGGAACGACGGCCATACTTAACATTGACTAGTTCAGCTATTTGATGAAATAACTTTACGCCTGAAAACGCCTTACGTAAACGGCGTATCTTTACTGCGACGGGCGCACGTACGTTCGTGAACAGGCGTATCTAGTCATTTACATATTCTACTCCAAACTCCACGGAAGCGCCACCTAGCGGCCAGCCTAAATATTGCACCCTAAGATACGAAGGCGCAGGCTGTCGTATCTTAGCTAGGTTTAAGTGTATCTCAGTTTGAGAATACACTTAAACTTAGGACGGCGCAGATTCCAAGTTAGGTCGGCGTATCTACTGATACGCCGGCCTAACTCTCTCTGAATCTAGCCAATTGTCTTGATTCAAGTGAAAACCAGACACCACTAGGCAAAAAAATGGATAAGGATACAACATCACCTTAACATGATGCAAGACCAAAAACAGCTCCTTGCATGAAAGCCGCCATCTCGGACACTCCACTAAGGATGAGCCGAACACCACCCCGTTCGGTTCGCACCAGAATCTGCGAACAGACCAAAAGTTTGTGTGAACTTTAGAACCCCGTTAAAGTCTATGGGACTCGAATGTTTGAAATCTAAATTGCTAATTTTAAAGGCTAATATGCAAGTTATTGTCCTAAAAAGTGTTTGGGGACCTGGGTCCTGCCCCAGGGGACGTGTATCAATGCAAAAAAATTGTATTTTTTGTACTCACCGTAAAATCCTTTTCTCTGAAGTCCATGGACGGACACAGCTCCCACCCATCCTTTTTAGGTTTGTACTGCTTGTTACGTACTGAGGCTGCATGCTACAGTGAGGAGGGTTATGTCTGGAGGGACCGCCCCCTGGGCGGGGCTGTTCAACTCTGTTATTGGAACATGTATTTAACTATTTAACATGTTTCTGCCTAGTCCTCTCCTGTTAACAGGAAACGTAACCCACTTGTCAAGGTTTAAGGAGCTGTGTCCGTCCATGGACTTTAGAGAAAAGAATTTTTACGGTGAGTACAAAAAATACAATTTTTTCCTTCAGAAATTACACTTTGTCCAGGGACAGTTCTAAGCATGGGAAAATAGTGCTACTTTACCAGGCATACTTTACACACCTCCTAGGTACGAAATTTAAAGGAATATTTCACTTTTATTGTTTCACTTCAACCATTATTTAAATCACAGCTCCCGAAAAAACGTCCGTTTTTTTCTCTTATCGTCCATGGACGGACACAGCTCCTTAAATCTTGGCAAGTGGGACGTCCCCAAGCAGTGTCAAAAAACGAGGGGTGGGAAATATATCAGTAAAACCAATTTTAACTTCACCCCAAAACAAGCAGAGCTCCTCAACGGAGGAGGTGCAACTTTAAACAGCCGCCGGCAAAAACTAGCGGCTGAAAAAAAACATCATAAGATGCACTCACAGAAACCATGTAAATTCTGGAAAAAGCGTGAACGGACGAGCAAGTCGCCGCCTCGTACACCTGTAAGACCGACGCATAATGTCGGAAAAAAAAAACAGGAAGCACCAATTGCCCTGATCGAAAGTGCCGTGACCGAAAAGGGGGGCCCGCCCCTTAGGAGCATAAGCCTGTATGACGGCCTGCCTGAACCACCGAGAAATGGTGGTCGACGAGACCGCCAGGCCCTTTGTGGACCAGACACCGACACAAAAGAGTCAGAAGCTCCGAAACGGAGCCGTAGTAGGCAAAGCGCATACAACGCCTAAAGTATGAAAGGCCGAAACCTCCTTCGGAAGAAGGGAAGGTCGCGGGCGCACCATCGCCTAATCCTTATGGAAGACAAGACCGCCAACTCAGAAACCCCTCTAACAGAGGTAAAGGCCACTAAAGGGGCCATCTTCTGAGATAGTGTCAAGAGAAAATCTCTCTGATGTTTCCAAAAGGAAGGTTCCTGAAGAACCGAGAGCACCAGAGTCAAAACTCATGGGGTAAGAGATGGGCCAAGAGGGGAAAGTATATGACAAACCCCCTGTACACAAAAAAAGGGGACCCACAAGGGAACGGGCCGCAAAAAGGCCACTGAAAGAACACAGCCAAGGCTGAAATCTGCCCCCAAACGGTGCTTTAAGCAATTTTTAGATCCACTCCAAGCTTTAAAAACAGCAGGACCCTGGATACAGAGTACGTCCGTGGACGTCACTCCATCCCTTCGCAACAAGAGAGGTGCGACGGTAGAGCCTCCGGAAGACGACTACGGTGCCCTGTTGAGATGACCGAGTCAGACAGACCCCGGTCACCTAAAGTCTGGCTTCCAATAACCATGTTGAGCAAGTCAGTGACTGTACAACAGGAGGAAGTATGGGACCTCGAGACAGAGGAACCTCCTGCCCTGGCAACCGCCAGGGTACCTCCGCTACCAGGCGCCCGATATCGGCGTACCAAGGACACCGAGGTGAATCTGGAGCGATTAGAATTATCAGGATCTCCTCAGCCTCTACTCTGTGGAGTGGCCGAGGAAGCAACTAGCCTGAAGGAACGGCAAAAAAGTCGCCGATACAGACCCCACAGGGCCACCAGCATGACTGACGCGTCTGTACCAGATCACTAGACCTGGCCACTAACTTTGACACCCTTGCGGCGGAGATGAGCGGCCAGGAGATCCATGCCCTGTGAGGCTCACCTCCTGCAAGGGAGCCGAAACACCCCAAGCACAAAGACCAGTAGCCCTGGTCCAGCATCTGGGGACTCCAGTAGTCCGCCTGCCAGTATAATTGACGGTAGACCGAAGCCATGGCCATGGCATTGTCCGGCTGAAACCAGATCGGTCAACCACAAGGAGAAGCATAGCCTGATCACCTAAAATAGAAGGACAATGCAGTAGACAGCACCTGGTATTCCCAGGCGGTCTCCACCCAGGCACTAGCCAGGCCCGACCCTGGGTAGCTACCGAGACCAGACACATTCAGGATGTGTGGCCATAGGTCTACGCAAGTCCAGCGACTCAGGGCCGACTGGACCCCCCAGTTTTGTGACAACTTCCCGGACCGAAGAGTCGGGGATCTCTGTCACCAACTCAGAGACTCTGACTAGGTGGCGCACCGGAATCTGATGATTTCAGAGACAAGATATTTTTACCACCTGGACAGTATTTCCCCTGGAAAACCAAGGTGTGGAACTGGGCATACAGTACCGCCTTGAAGGTGGCTATCCACAGGCCCCGAACCAGCAGGCGCCCCGAGAGAAGACCGATTGCTTGATGCCAATACCTTCACCGCAGACTGAAGAGTCTGCAATTTCTCCAGGGGAAAAAGGACCTTTGCCACCGAGGGGTCTGGAACAACACTAGATACTCCAACGCTGAGTCGAAACCTAGCATGCCCAGGATTTGAACCCTGGGTCACACACATGGAGGGTAGGCTTGCTGCCACTGAGCTACACTTTCTGGCCTAAACGTTTAACATCCAGCCAAATTTTCAGAGGGTCTGAATGAGAATAACCCATCCACTAGGTCGGAGACAGAAGCTGCTCTAAGAAGAAAGACGTCCAAGTAGCCAATGAGGCAAAGCCTCGCTGTCCCAACAAAGTTAGGATAAGTGCAAGCTCCTAGCTGAAAACTCATGGTGCTGACGCCAGATCAAAAGGGAGGGCCACAGGCTGACAGAGACCCTCTCTCATCACGAAGCACAGAAAAAAACACTGACATGCGCAAAACGGGACATGCACGTATGCGTCCCTGATGTCTGAGGACGTCAGGACATCCCCCGGATGGAGCGCAGCTACCACCGAACAAATGGATTCCAATGCGGAGTTACCCGACGTTCACAAAGGTATTTAGGGCCTGAGGCCCATAGAAAACCCCAAAACTCTCGTCCTGCAGGAAAGGTAAAATTACCCCGCAGCTTAGCAAATTCCACACTGCTCAAGGCAGACCGACGGGCCGGGAGAGGAAGACACAAGGAAAGAACTTTTTTCTGTGGATAGGAGGAAACCCTATCTAGTACTCCGAAGAGACCACCTCGCAGACCCACTGGTCGGAGAGCAGGGAGGTTTCTCCGAATTGTGAACCTGCAAGCCGCCCCTCCCACCTAGAGACAGGGAGGGAAGGCTACATACACTGGCAGGATTTGGGTGCCGGCGTAATCGGCTTACGCACCCAGGGACGGATTAGTCCCCCCAGCTGGGCCTTTGACAGCCTGGGAGGGTTGCCCCTAAATAATACACACACATAGTGTGTATGTATATTATGTAGGTGTATGCACACATGCCTTTGGAGGAAACCCGGAGTACCCGGAGGAAACCCACGCAGACACAGGGAGCGACAATGCAAGCTCCAGGCAGATTGGCGTCAGTGTCCGGATTCGAACCAATGACTCTCTTGCTGCCAAGTAATGGAGTTAAAGGGTCACTAAAGGAAAAAAAATGTTTTGCTGAAATGACTGTTTACAGGATATAGACATAAAAGTTAACTGATTCCTTTTAAAAATGATTAAAAATAGATAAAAATCAATCATATAATGTGCCTCTAGTTTCACTTTCGTTTTTAAACTGGTTTCATGTTTATGTGAAATAGAGAGAGACACAGAACAAAAACAAACAAATCCAGAGCAGTGTTTTGTTTTTAAAATGAATCTGATTGGTTCTGAGGAATTTTAGACACACAGCTTGGACCACAGTGAAAAGCTGCCATGAGATTTTTCATAAGGAGCCAGACAAGCAGGAAGTGTGGAGATCACAGCAGAATTACAGCAACTTCAAAGCAAAAAAAAAAAATGAGGACATGAAACCAGTACAGCAGTAAGGTAAAGGAAGCTATTTAGCTAAAAAAATATTTTCCTTTAGTGATCCTTTAAGCACTACACCACCGTGTGCATAAATAGTATTCTGTAACAGAAGCCCTGGATAACAAGGGCGCAGCATTCAATGAAGCATCACAGACCTATATGAGGCCCTGGACCAGCTGGTCGGCTAGCCTAATAACCTCAGGAGAGAGTCGGTGCTCCTCCACTGTCTGGTGCAAAATGCTCACTCCGTGAGTTGTATACAGCACTAGGGGTCAGGACTACTCCAAGATGGCCGCCGAGCGTTTAGAACGCGGCCACAGGAAAATGGCCGGCACAATGTAAGCTGCGCCATAGCGCGGCTACGACAAAATAGGCGCCAATGGGAGTTTTCAATGTAATTGAAAAACCCTCCCAAAAAATGGCACCAGCGCCGACTGAGACCCCAGAGTAGTGGCCACAATAGGCCGCAAGCCAGACCCCAGCCTGGTAAACATGGAACGGGTCAGTACTTCGGATCTTCTATCAGTCAGATCCATACAAGCGGAGGTTCCCGCCCGGCGGTGAGGGACTACAAAAGCCCTCAGCGGCTTTTCTCATTCCGCATCTAAGAAATTATCAAAGAAGGGCACAGAAGGAAAAAACCTACACAGCGGTCTGATTTGTGTGATCCAAAAAAGACCGAGCCCTCGGCGGAAACCCAGCTGCACAGAGTCCCTTGCAGCAGTAAAAAGCGCACCCATAAATGCCTTATTCTGCTTTTTTTTTTTAACTAGGTACCTGGTTCATGGCTTCATAACAGAGCATTCCCCAGGGGATAACGGGGAAGGGGGCACTCTTTTACCGCCTGCCGTCCACCCCCACCCTGGCACAAATGTGTCCAGGACTAACAATAAAAACTCTGTGGGAATCCCAGGTGCTAACACCTGCTGCCACCACCAGCATGTGGGGAAGGACCCAGATACTGACTCCAATATTTACATAGTTTGTATTATAATATGCACACCTGTCCATACAAATAAACAAAAGCTCCTAGAGCCCTAATCAGGGCCTCTCACCCACTTGCTGCGCTGACCAGGAGTAACCGGGGGACTCACCTCAGGAGGAGACTGCCCAGCGCTGCCGTCCGCTCTCAGCACACAGCTTGTGAGAGGAAAATAAACCGTGAGGTAACTGTGCGGCATCTGCAGGGACCTGTGTTTAAACAGGAAAAGCCTCCTAGGGCTTTTTTATTTAAGGATAAGATACAGCATAAAAAGAAAAACCGTTACAGGTGTCAATCAGTCAGCGTCTAACTACTCGCTGAAGTATAATCATAAACATCTGTGCTCATCACAGGGCTTTTTCCTCACAGGAAAGCCCAATACAAAAAGGAAAAAACACAGGCCAGATAACACAGTCCCCTCAGGAGGGCCGCCTCCCCCCTGACAGCGGCAATGTTAGCAATGCAGCAAGGGAAAAGGAGCAGGGAAGGGAGGAGAAGAGGCCCCCCGAACCCCAGGAATGCCCAGCCCTACCAACCCACCAAAGCAGGAGGGACTGTACTTACCCGTCCAAGCGAGGACTCGCTGACGCATTCCTGACAGAACTACAACCGAAATGGGAGGTAGCTGTCGGCCCGGTCCACTGTGAGTGAGACAACATCACAGCCCAGTCATATGTGGACCTCGGAGCAAAGCTCCACGGCCCCCCCAGGAGTCATGGGGTATGGCGTGGCAGACCCAGTGTCAGGGAACCAACCGTGGAAGAGCTGTCAGACCTGCCCTTCACGGACCAGCAGGCACAGTGCGCATGCACGCGCAAACGGGCAACAACTCTGCAAGTCCTGTATTCTTCACTGCGCATGCGTGTGCGCCAGTGCGCATGCAATGCGGACGGGACTCCTGGCGTCAGTGCCCTATTTAAAGACTTGTTGCAGCAGTTACCAACTGCTGCATGATCTTCAGCCTTTGTGTGTTCCTGAGCTCTTGTTCCTGTGTACCCGTTGACGACCCGGCTTGCCTGACCAGACTTCTCCGTGTATGACCCCGGCTTGTCTCTCGGTTACTCTTTATCCTGTTCCTGCCTGATTGTTCCAGTGTATGACCACGGCTTGCCTTCTGACCTGCTCCAGCTACCTCCTGCTTCCTGTGCATGACTTCCGACTTGGCTCCTGACTCCGCCCCTGGGTTTCCCTGCGAGTCTACCTCATCTGGTACTTCCGTGGTACCCCTGCCTGACTACGTATCCTGGTGGACAGCTGAGCTTCTACATCTTCTCAGCAAGTCGCAGCTGGCAACCCCTGCATCTCCGGGCATAGCACCCCCTGTGTCACCTCCAGGGGGCGTTCTGCACTCAGTCGCAAGGGAAGCCCTCTCAGCACTTCGGCCTCTGGTAAGGTACGTGACACCCAGCCTCTTTGCAAAGGTGTGTCCACGCTTGCTGGTCGGACTGAGTAGACTACAAGGATCTATATTATCCAGCCTGTCTCTCAGCCAACAGTTGAAAGAAGATTCTTCAAGAAAAAGTAAAATAAAATAAAATTTCTCCTCAGGGCGCTGGGCCCAAATCCTTCATCCTTCTCCTTGCTAGGCAGAACGAAACTGAGGCTGCATGCTACAGTGAGGAGGGTTATGTCTGGAGGGGCTGTTCAACTCTGTTAATGTAACCTGTATTTAAAGCGGGTGTTCACCCAAAAATTTTTTTTAATATTACACACATTAGAGCCAGCATAGTAAGGGCATTTACTTTCTGCGTTTTTTTTCCCCTCTGTACATACCTTTATATTCTGGTTTTGTCCAGGGCTTCCGATGACTGCGGGACTGGGCGTTCCTATCCATCCATTGACGGCTTGTGAAACAGGTGACCTGTCGCACAACGCGCGTCACCAGATGTCGGGAAATAGCCGAGCTGCAAGTCGGCACTATACGGCGCCTGCGCAGTCAGCTCTACACGTCGGGCGCAGGCGCCGTATAGTGCCGACTCGCAGTTCTGCTATTTCTGGAAATCTAGTGACAAGCCGTCAATCATCGAACCGAAGGATAGGAACGCACAGTCCCGCAGTCATCGGAACCCTGAGGCAGGGATAGGAACGCCCAGTCCCAGGGTCATCAGAACGCGGAAGCCCTGGACCAAATCAGAATATAAAAGGTAAGTACGGAGAAAAAAAAAAACTGCCGAAAGTATATGCCCTTACTATGCTGGCTCTAATGTTAAAAAATAGTTTTTAGGGTGAACCTCCACTTTAACATGTTTCTGCCTAGTCCTCTCCTGTAAACAAAGAACATAACCCACTTGTCAAGATTTAAGGAGCTGTGTCCGTCCATGGACGATGAGAAAAAGTAATTTAAAATCACTCGCAGCTATAATGAATTGTCGGCTCCCGGCAATTCAGAGGTCATTCATAAAAAAATAAAAAAAACGTGGGGGTCCCCTCCCAAATTCAATTACCAGGCCCCTTAGGTTTGGTACGAATATTAAGGGGAACCCTGCGTCAAAAAAAAAACAAAAAAAAAAACGTGGGGTTCCCCCCAAATATCCATTCCAGACCCTTCATCCCCACAACCCTTGCCCGGTGGTTGTGGGGGTCTGCGGGCGGGGGGCTTATCGGAATCTGGAAGACCCCTTTAACAAATCCCGCCCCCCCCCCCATGTGAATGGGTAATGGGGTACATTGTACCTCTACCATTTCACTAAGAAAGTGTAAAGAATTGTAAATAAAAAAAAAAAACCCACACACACCGTGGAGTCCTTTATTTAAAAAAAAATCCAGCAGGTGTAATCCACTCTTGGTCTCCGCTCCAACGCCGACGGTATCCTGCGACGGGTGATCTCCTTTCCAATGGGGTCCAGCGATGAGAAGATCTCTTCATCCAGGTTCGGGATCCAGCGCACACATCGCCTGTCTCCAGCCAGTGACAGCTCTAATGTAGGTGAGGGCGGGCCACCCGTCACCCGTTGAGGGGTCTGGTACGGTTCAGGAGGGGCGCTCTCTCGTCCCGAGCAAGGGTTGTGGGGTTGAGGCCCTTGTCCCCATCAACATGGTGCTTTGTGTGGCCTGGTACAATTCAGGAGGGAGGGGGCGCTCTCTCGTCCCCCCTTCTTTTCCTGCGGCCTGCCAGGTTGCGTGCTCGGATAAGGGGTCTGGTGTGGAATTTTGGGGGAACTCCACGCCATTTTTTTAAATTTGGGGTGGAGTTTCCCTTAAAATCCACACCAGACCTGAAGGGTCTGTAATGGATATTTGGGGGGAACCCCACGTAATTTTTTTATTTATTTGATGCAGGGTTTCCCTAAATATCCACACTAGACCTGAAGGGCCTGGTAATTGTGCGAATCAAGGAGTGAGAAACAAAAGCCAATTTAAAAATAATGGATATGGACGAACCCTGACCCTTAACCACTTAAAACCCAGACCAATATGCAGGTTAAGGACCCAAGGCGTTTTTACAATTTGGCACTGCGCTGCTTTAACTGGTAATTGCGCAGTCATGCAATGTTTTACCCAAATTAAATTTGCGTCCTTTTCTCCCCACAAATAGAGCTTTCTTTTGTTCAATTATTTTTATTGAAAATATAAGATATGATACAGATTTTCAGTAACAAACTTCATACTTGATATTTACCTGTAAGGCATGAACGTAGCATTAAAACTATGCAGATATAGTTAGATCATACATCCTATTCAGGTACTGAACAAACAAAAATGGTGCAGTACATGCCTCTAGTCACCCCTAATGGGAACAATCTGCGACTAGAGGCAGGATGGTTCAATCGCCTGCTGTATTGAATAGGGTGAACATTTCTTTCTAACCGTTCTAACAGCTCAGTATCGGTAACAAGACATATCAACTAAACATATGTAAATATCAAGGGCTACAGAGAAAAAAAAGAGGAAGATAAAATAAAAAAGGGGGAGAAGATACAGGAAATTAAGAGAAAAAGCCAGGACAAGGTGCTAGGAAAAGCAGGAGGGGGAGGAAGAGAGCATCCTCAGGAGTTACTAAGTCAAGTAAGCTTTTTAGCGTACCATTGAGACCAAGGGAGCCATTGGGAATACATTTTTTGGTAAGTGTGTTTCCCTGCAGATATTATGAGCTCATATGCATGATGAGAGTGCACTAATGCTAATACTTCCATTATAGAGGGTGAGACATCTTTTTTCCGGTTCCTAGCAATAAGAAGTCTAGTTGCTAAGAGTATATGAGTTACAATCAGGCGGGTATGTGGAGGTAACAGGGTGATATCTATATTCAGTACCGCTAGTTGTGGAGTCAAAATAAAGGGGATGTTGCAGATATTCTGAATAACGCGTTCTACCTCATTCCAAAGATTTGCTAATTTAGGACAAGTCCAAAAAACATGAAAGATAGTTCCAATTTGGTTACAATTCCTCCAGCATGTAGGGGATGTGTGAGGTTGGAACTTGGCAAGTCTTTGCGGTGTCATATACCATTGTAGATGGATTTTACTGGACAGCTCCCAAAGGGAGGTGCAAGTAGTGAATTTGTAAATTGAATGTAAAGTTGCTTGCCATTGGAGGTCGGAAAAGTGTAAATTTAAGTCTGCTTCCCAATCTGTGTAGGGTTTAGATTTGTGGAATACATTTTTCTCCTGTAAAGCAGAGTAAATAAGTGAGGTACCTTTGGTAGGGCGTGTGTCAGAGAAAAAATAGTTCCACAGTTTTAGGGGCAACTCACCTTCCAGGCGGGGATATGTCGCTAGACAGTGTTGAATTCGGAAAAAAGAGAGAAAGTCTGTGGTAGGTGCATGGTACGTCGCTCAGGCTTGTTGGAATGTCTTATGTAATAACTTGGGTCTAAGGTCCGCAGTGTCAGATGTTAGGGCGTGAATCCATCCTGGGATAGTCAGATCAGGCGACAGGAGGTGGAGCGTTCGAACAGGTATTCGCACGCTTTTCGTAATGGTCTGCGACCATTTCATAAAGTGTAGTGTTTTTCAGGCTTTAATAGAAGCTTGGATAGTTGGTGAATACAAGGAGAGGTTTTGCCGGGTGACCATAGAACTAAACAACCATTCTTTCAGGTTGTGACTAGGAGTCAAAACATTTTCAATATCTCCCCATAATGTGATTGGGTGGTCAGTTACCCATTCAGGCATTTGCGCCAATATAGTCGCTAAATAATATTATTTGATGTCCACATACCCTAGTCCTCCCTTCAGCTTATGTTTGATAATTCTAGAGTGTCTACACCGAGGTTGCTTGCCTTGCCAGATGAAATGTTGGATGATAGATTGAAGAGATTGAAGGAAAGAGGAGGAAAGTGGTATAGGAAGAGTGCGGAATAAGTAGAATAGCTTAGGCAAAATAAGCATTTTGAAAGCGGCCAACCTCCCTGACCAGGAAAATTCAAATTTGGAGAGTTTGGCCGTTTCCTTGATTAACATCTGTCTAGCCTCCACATAGCTATTTTTAAACAGGGTCTTGGAGCATTTGGTAAGCGCAATTCCTAGATATGTGATTCCCACGTCTGCCCACGGGAAAGGGTATTTAAGTTGTAGGAAATTACTAGATACAGCATCTAAGCCCAGATCTAGAACATGGGATTTTGCTTCATTAACCTTATAATATGAGGCATTGCTGAATCTTTGTAAAACATTTTGAATCGAAGCCAGGGAAGACAATGGGTTGGTAACCATTAGTATCACATCGTCGGCGAACAGGTTTATCTTGTGATCAATCGCTCCAATTCTGAAGCCGGATATGGAAGTGTTTGACCGAATATGTTCTGCAAGGGGTTCCATCACGAGATTGAAAATAAGGGGTGAAAGGGGGCACCCCTGTCGTGTGCCATTAGATATAGGGAAAGGTTTGGACACCATTTCGGATGTGTACACCCGTGCCGAGGGTTCCGAATACAGAGCCATTATGGCCGAAAATATGTGTCCATGGAGACCAAATTTTTGGAGCGCAGCCTGCAGGAAAGCCCAATTAACCCGGTCGAACGCCTTCTCTGCGCCCAGTGAAAGAAGCAGAGAAGGCGTTCTGGTAGTGTCCGCGTGGTGAATAATATTTATGATTCGGCGTGTGGCATCGCATGTCTGTCTCCCTTTAGTGAAACCGGATTGGTCCGGATGTATCAAAGATGGCATTACATCGATCAACCTAGTGGCTATAATTTTAGCATAAATTTTTGTGTCGATATTGAGGAGGGAAATAGGTCTGAAATTCTGTGGGGAGGTAGGATCCTTCCCTGGCTTCGGCAGTGTAATTATTAATGCAGAAAACATTTAATTTGGTAGAAAAGAGGAGGAGGCAGCGATATTACAAACTTGTGAGAAAAAAGGGGCTAAAATGGAACCAAATTGACTGTAATATTCCCCGGTGAGCCCATCTGGGCCAGGGGATTTGTTGGAAGGGAGTTTAGTGATCACATCTAAGACTTCAGTTGGGGAGAAGGGTGCGTTCAGCTTCTTAAGTTGGTCATGGGATATTTTAGGGAGGTTAATGTCTTGCAGGAAACTCTGTATTTCGTCTGCAGACGGTTGGAGAGAATTAGGGTCATCCTTTAGGTTATACAGTTTTTCATAGTACAGACTAAAAGCATCCGCTATAGCCTGGGGATCTAATAGTTTAATGTTAGTAGAGGGATGATAAAGATGAGAAATTTTAGTTTTTGTGCGGTGGCCCTTAACTCTTAAGAGCCATGGCTCTACCTGCTTTATTCCCAGTGGAATAGTGTGAAGCTTTAAAGAATTTTTGAGCACTATCATAATAACCCAGCAATAAGTTTCTAAGGTATTTTCTAAGAAGCGTCAGCTGATCTTTAAGTTGGGTGTCAGGGAATGATTGATTTCGTTCCTCAAGCAGCCTAATCTGGGAGGTGAGGGTTTCTAGACGCTGTGATCTCCTCCTCTTCTCCCTAGCCCCCAATTGAATGAGGAGACCTCTAATAAATGCCTTATGGGCATTCCATAGGATGGTGCTTGTGGAAGCTGTACCCTGGTTTATGGCAAAGAATTCTTTCAAATGCTTGGATATATGCTGAATGTTCTGGTAATCGGAGGATCGAGGCATTAGCCCTCCAAAGGTTTGTGCGAGGGGAGGCCGGTTGAAGGTTAACTACTATAGATACAGGAGCGTGATCTGACCAGGTAATTGTGTCAATGGACGATGAGAAGACACTGGGTAGGATCCATTTATCGACAAGAAAATAATCAATCCTGGTATAAGAATTGTGCCGGTGGGAAAAGAATGAATAGTCACGTTCTGTGGTGTGGTGACATCTCCATACATCATATAAGTCATTAGATCTTAGGGAGCGACCCATTGGAGAAACAAATATGGAGGTGCGAGATGAAGCATAAAGAGAATTATCTGGGACAATGTTAAAATCCCCGCACATAATGAAATTACCTTTGCGAAATTTGGTGAGTTTGGGCAACAGTTTAGAGAGGAAATTGATTTGATTTGTATTAGGAACGTAGACCGTGGCAATCGTGAGTCTGTTATTGTCTATGGTGCAATCCAGAGCAAGAGATCTGCCTTCTTCGTCTATGAGACTGTCGTGAAGAGTGAAGCTCACTGTGTTTCTAATTGCTATCATTACTCCGTTTTTTTTATAGGGACCAGAAGCCTGGTAAATGTGAGCAAAGTTCTTATTGGTGCAGGCCGGGGCTTCTGAGGCTTTAAAGTGGGTTTCCTGTACACACAGGACATCACAGTTAGATTTTTGAGCCGTACGCCATAACGAGGCTCTCTTCGCTGGGTGGTTCAAGCCCTTTGCGTTAAGCGACAGAAATTTAGGCATTGTAAAGATCGATGGAGAAAAAATACAGGAGAACGATGCTCACAAGTTTGCAGGTACAGTTGGTCTATTCGAACGATGAAAAAGGACAAGATGTTGTTCTAGGAGGTGCTCTCTCAGGTCAGGTGCAGAGGGTAAGGAGAGACCGAGGGGGAGAGACAAACAAAATGAAAAGATAAAAGAAAAACTGAAAAAACAGCAAACTGACAGCAGTCAATTGGAACTGCGACTACTGCGAAACGTCGGGGTGAAAGTCTGTGGAACAGTAGGCACCGAGCAAAGCATCCGGCCCGGAGAATTGCTAAATTATGAAGATGAAATTCCGCCATGTAAACGTAAGTTAATGTGTGCTCCCAGCGTGTTTTCTATCCATGGAGTAGGTGGTTCGTCCGCGACTGGGTTGAGTATCACGGGACGGTTCAGGTACAATGCCCCATTTATGAAGGAGCGTGAGGCCTTCTTCAATCGTAGATATGACGTATTTGACACCATTCTGGGTAACAATAATTTTTGTAGGGAAACCCCATTGGTAGGGAATTTTGTGGTTGTTAAGTGGTTTGGTAATTGTGTTAAGCTGTTTCCGTAACCGACGAGTGTGCTGGGAGAGGTCAGCATACAGCTGTAGATTAGCGTAGGGGGCCGGCAAACAGCCAAGTTGTCTGGATTTAAACAAAAGTTGATCTTTGGTGTGATAAAAGTGAATACGCACAAGTACGTCACGTGGTATGTCATTCGATAGGTGGGGGGGGGGTTAACTCAGGCAGGACTGTAGACATCAGTTTTCTAGCATAAGCATTCAAGTCCTGGGGAGGGACTGTTTCAGGGATCCCCCTGATTTTCACATTATTGCGGCGGGACCTATCCTCAACGTCCGCCAGCTTGACCCTCACCCACCGCTGCTCGTCCAGATTACAATCATGAGCGTCTACTAGGTTATTAACAGTGTCTGTCATCTGCCCCATTTGATTCTCCACATGTTGCATTCTCTGCCCCATATGCTGCATCTGTGTGGAGAACTGATGGAACATGCTTGAGAAATCAGCGTGGAGGGAGCGGTGGATTGAGACAAGCATCTCCTTCAGAGATGTGTCTAACACAGGCTGATCAGCCGTGGGGAAGGCCGCAATGGGAGACGGAGGAGGGGGAGGGAGAATTAACCCAGCACTCACCTCCTGTGACGTTGAGCCCGTATCCAGACGCAGCCACGATTTGGCAGGGCTGTTGCCGGCTGAGGAGGTGAGGGAGGAAGGTGGGGAATCCTGGGAGTCCAGGTGTGGAGATGTGCCCGTTTCAGCGGCATCAGGAAGGTCCGTGTAGGCCGCAGTAGCAGCGTGTGCGGCATTGCGGGCGCCATCTTGGGGATTTGCCAGCGCAAAGAAATCAGTCAGCCTCTTCGGCTGACGGATCTCCTTCGTCTTGCAAATCTGCCCGGACATTCTGTGAGGCTGCAGTGATGTGCCGGTGGGTCTCGGTGTCTCTGGGAGCTGCTTGGGAAGCGGGTGTAAGAACGAATGATCCGGTTGGTGCAGGAGCTGTACAGCTACACGTCTACCATGCTCGGCAGTCGGCCACGCCCCCCTAATTATCAATAGAGCTTTCTTTTGATGGTATTTAATTGCCTCTGCGATTTTTTTTGGGCGATATAAATGGAAAAAGACCGAAAATTTCGAAAACATATATATATTTTTTACTTTTTGTTATAAGAAAAGGCTAATAAACTCAATTTTAGTTATACATTTAGGCCAAAATGTAGAGAGCCACATGTCTTTAGTAAAAAAAAAAAAAAATCTCAATAAGCGTATATTTATTGGTTTTCGCAAAAGTTATAGCGTCTACAAACTGGGGTACATTTTCTGGAATTTATACAGCTTTTAATTTATGACTGCCTATCTCATTTCTTGAGGTGCTAAAATGGCAAGGCAGTACAACCCCACCCCCCCCCCAATGACCCCATTTTGGAAAGGAGACACCCCAAGGAAATTGCTGAGAGGCATGTTGAGTCCATTGGATATTTTTTTTTTGTCCCAAGTGATTGAATAATGACAAAAAAAAATAAAAAAAGTTGTCACTAAATGACATATTGCTTACACATGCCATGGTTATATGTGGAATTACACCCCAAAATACATTCTGCTGCTTCTCCTGAGTACGAGCATTCCACATGTGTGGGACTTTTTGGGAGAGCCTAGCCGCGTACGGGACCCCAAAAACTAAGCACCGCCTTCAAGATTTCTAAGGGCATACATTTTTGATTTCACTCCTCACTACCTATCACAGTTTTGAAGCCCATAAAATGCCAAGATGGCACACAACCTCCCCAAATGACCCCATTATGGAAAGAAGACACCCCAAGCTATTTGCTGAGAGGCATGTTGAGCCCATTGAATATTTTTTTTTTTGCCCCAAGTGATTGAATAAATGACCAAAAATAAATAAAAATGTATAAAAAGTTGTCACTAAATGATATATTGCTCACACACGCCATGGGCATATGTGGAATTACACCCCAAAATACATTCTGCTGCTTCTCCTGAGTACGGGGATACCACATGTGTGGGACCTTTTGGGAGCCTAACCACATACCGGGACCCGAAAACCAAGCACCACCTTCAAGATTTCTAAGGGCATACATTTTTTATTTCACTCCTCACTACTTATCACAATTTCGAAGGCCATAAAATGCCAAAATAGCACAAAACCCCCCAAATTACCCAATTTTGGAAAGTAGACAGCCCAAGCTAATTTGCTGAGTATTTTACAGCTCTCATTTGTTTTTGAAAATGAAAAAAAAATAAAAATGTATATTTTTTTATTTTTTAAATTTTCAAAACTTTGTGACAAAAAGCGAGATCTGCAAAATACTCACCATACGTCTCAGCAAATAGCTTGGGGTGTCTACTTTCCAAAATGGGGTCATTTGCTGGGGTTTTGTGCCATCTGGGCATTCCATGGCCTCCGAAACTGTGATAGGCAGTGAGGAGTGAAATCAAAAATGTACACCCTTAGAAAGCCCGAAGGCGGTGATTGGTTTTTGGGGTCCCATACTCGGCTAGGCTCCCAAAAAGTCTCACACATGTGGTATCCCCCTACTCAGGAGAAGCAACAGAATGTATTTTGGAGTGTAATTCCACATATTCCCATGGCATGTTTGAGCAATATATCATTTAGTGACAACTTTGCGCAAAAAAAAAAATAATAAAAAAAATTAAAAAATGTTTTATTTTTCCCGCAACTTGTGTCAAAATATAAAATATTCCATGGACTCGACATGCCTCCCAGCATAGCTTGGGGTGTCTACTTTCCAAAATGGGGTCATTTGTTTTTGTTTTTTTTAACTGTCCTGGCATTTTATGCACAACATTTAGAAGCTTATGTCACACATCACCCACTCTTCTAGCCACTTGAAGACAAAGCCATTTCTGACACTTTCTGTTTACATGAAAACATTAATTTTTTTTGCAAGAAAGTTAAGTTGAACCCCCAAACATATATTTTTTTTAAAGCAAATGCCCTACAGATTAAAATGGTGTGTGTTGCATTTTTTTCCCACACAATATTTGCACAACGATTTTTCAAACGCACTTTTTGGGGAGTTTTTTTTAATGCACTAAAACACACTATTTTGCCCAAATTATTGATTAAATAAAAGAGATGATCTTAGGCCGAGTACATGGATACCAAACATGACATACTTTAAAATTGCGCACAAACGCGCAGTGGCGACAAACTACATACATTTCTAAGCCTTTAAAAGTTACCACATTAGATTTACAGAGGAGGTCTACTGCTAAAATTGCTGCCCTCGATCTGACCTTCGGTTATATTTCACATGCATGGTGCAATTGCTGTTTACATATGACTCCAGACCGACACTTGCATTCACCTTTGTTCATGAGCAGGGGGACAGGGATGCCATTTTTATTATTATTTAGCTTTTTTATTTTATTTGTAAACTGTTCCTTCCATTTTTTTTTTACCATTTTTATTGTTATCTCAGGGAATGTAAAATCCCCTATGATAGCAATTGTTAGAGACATGTACTCTATTAGACCCTAGATCTTTCCTCTGCCCTCAAAGCATCTGACCACATCAAGATCTGTGTGATAAAATGCTTTCCCAATTTCCCTGTTTATATCCAGGGGGGGACATTGCCTCCCACTGGATGTAAAAGCAGTCTAGAGGCTAATTAGCCGCCAGGATTGCTTTTACATGAAAGCCCACCGCTGGCATAAAAAGTTATGGCGCATACACACGGTCAGACTTTTCCACAGGCAAGCCTCTGTCGGAATTCCGACCGTATGTACACGGCATTATCAGCAAAATAGCTCCTCCGCCCCTAATGCCCCCATGCTTCAGCATATATGCTCTTTAACTGTGGTGATGGAATCACCTCCTACAGCACTGGAGTCACAGCTTTATGTATTGTGGAAGCAAAAGCTGTTGCTGTCAAGATAAATAAATCCGCGCAACAGCTGAATGGCGTACCTGAAAACAGTAAAGTAAATTACATACCTGAAAAGCAAGCATGACACAACATAACAATTAAACATTGCAGAATAGAATACAGTAAAAAAAAGAGCAGAACAATAGAGAAAGAATAGAGAGGGAGAGAACAATAAAACAACTATTTTTGTTTTTTTTATTTTATATTATTTTTGTGGTTTTATTTTTTACTTATTTAACACTTTTTTTTGTAACTGTTTTCGTTTCCAGGTTTGGGTCTCTCAAAATGCGATGGCATCTTGGGAGACCCTGTGTAAGTGTGTCCTAGTCTGTGAAATGCTTTACCCTATGCTAAAACTTTACTTGTGTGTGGAAGCGTAAAAAACATGTCAATGCAAAGATCAGGATTGTCAGGACAGGAGGGACAATAATAAGGGGTGTCACGCCTATATCCCTGCTTGCTACAGACACATCTTTTTTGGGGGGCTCACTGGGTAGGGGTACTCTCGAGGACAAAAAGGAAAATGCCTCTCAAGCAGTTGGCTTACTGCATTTGGTTGGGAATGGTGAGGTGTAGAACCGCCTGGATACAGGAGTTCTATGATGATCTCACCCTGGAATTTAAGGATCCAGCCCGTCCTGAAGCTCTGTATATCACATGAGCATTCAGTAAAGCCAATTGAAATAAGTACAGAGACACTTTTTTGTACCAGCTTCTCAGCGTCTCGCCTTATGGGCAATATGAGCAGGCTCTCTCCCCCCGCCTAAGACGGGAATCTAGAAGCCGCTGGGGAAAACCCTGGCGATCAGGTCGCACTGTGCCACATTCTCCAATCTGATGATCAAACAAGTGACTAAAAAGTGGCACGCTCGTGTAATAATTGTCCACATACAAGTGGTAGCCCCTTCCGAATAAGGCTGACACCAAGTCCCACAAGATCTTGCCAGCGCTCCCTATGTAATCTGGGCAGTCCTCCGGCTCTACCTATCTTTTCCCTCAAACCATAAAGCTCCATATATAGCCTGTTGCCCTGTCACAGAGCTTATAGAGCTTGACCCTGTATCTGGCACGCTTGCTGGGAAGGTACTGCTTGAAAGACAAGCAGACAGAAAATTTAAATTAGGGACTCATCAACGCAAACAACTTAATGGGGAGTATACAAGGCTGCAAAACGTTCGTTGAAGTGGTTTATGAGGGGCCAAATTTTGTAAAGCCGGTCGTATTCAGGGTCTCCACGTGGACGACAAAGTTCAATGTCATTGAAATGCACGAACCGCAAGATCGCCTTGTATCGTTTCCTGGCCATGGAAGCAGAGAACACGGGCATATGGTCATGTGGACCAATAAGTCTGCAACTTAGGAAATTGTTGTATGCCCATGTTGAGGCAAAGGCCCAGAAAGGTTTAAAATTCGGACACTGTAAGGCCTTGTACACACGGTCGGACTAAACCGATGAGACTGGTCCGTCGGTCCGTTTTCAGCGGTTCACCTCTGAAGTGGCCCGACGGCCTGATATGCGTACACACCATCAGTCCAAATTCCAATTGGGTCAGCCCGCTGACACGTGACCCACGTACGACGTCACTATAAAGGGGTAGGCTAAAGCCTTCGTTACCGCCCTTGAGTCCGCTTTTGATAATTCCGTGTAACCGCGTGTTAGTGAAAGGTTGGTGAGAGCCGATTCGCGCTTTTCAGTCTCCGTGCTTTTTCAGATAGTATTCTCTGGTTCAGTGTGTGCTTGTGGGATCGTATATGCCATTCAGTGCAGGCTTTCGGGTCGTTTCTGCTTTGCAGTGCCGTCTCGTCCGCTCGTATCTGGGTGCAGTGCGATCTTTACAGGTATTGCTGGATTTGGGGGTGCTATCTGTGTGAAGTGTGTTCTGACTAGCCGGCCGGTTTTAAGCCATGATGGAGCAGCGTGATTTTGCAAAAATTCGTGCTGCCTATGGGCTGGCTTCTGCAGTTCATAGTTACTCAAGGACGTTGGCCAGGATCAGAGGGAGGAGGAGTTCCTGGGCCAAGAATTGGTTGCGCCAGCGTGACCAATTTTCTCATATGCTTCTGCTTAGGGAAATCCAGGAGAATAATCCTGATGACTTCAGGAACTTTCTCCGTATGACGGACCCCGTTTTCCACCGTCTATTGGATCTTCTGTCCCCCTATATCACGAGGCAGGACACTGATGCACCTTGCCATCACGGCCGAGCAGAGGCTTATTGCCACGTTGCGGTACCTGGCGACTGGGAGGAGCTTGCAGGACCTCAAGTTCTCGACGGGCATCTCTCCCCAGGCGCTTGGGATCATCATACCGGAGACGTGTTATGCTATCATTCAAGTCATGCAGGAGGAGTATATTAAGGTAAGCTTCCTCCTTTAAACTTCACAATCTTTTTTTTTCTTCACATGTATGCAAATTTTTTATTTTTTTCTGCAGATTTACCTACTTCCCATGATTGTGTTATGCTGTGAATATTCCCTTTTGTCCCCATGCCTGTTTGAAGCTTTACAAGCTTTTTTATTGTCCTACATGCATCTTTCCCTTTACTAAACCTGTCCAGCATGCTATCCTAGGGCCCAACACACCTAGCCTAGTCTTTTTTCAACCTTATTTTTTTCTGCTCCATTGTAGTTTTGCCCCCCCCCCCTTATATTTTGTTTTGTGTTTTTGTGATTTAGTAACTATTTTTAGGCATAGTGCTACCTGTTTTAGATTTTTAGGGCCTACACTCAGCTAGCAACCCCACCCCCTAAAATTGTTTAATGCCCCATCAGAGAAGTGAGGAGTCTGAAGTGGGCCTATATTTTTGGCCATGTAATACTCACTCCAATGCTACTAATAAATGTTCTAATAATGATGTGGCACAAGGATGCTTTTTGAATTGTGACTGCAATGTTTTTTTTTGAAATTTCTAATTGTAATTTTTTGTTTGTCCCCACAGTTGCCCTCCACGCCACAGGAATGGCAGACTGTGGCTTCCCAATTTGCCCAGCGGTGTGATTTTCCGAACTGCAGAGGGGCAATCGATGGGAAACACGTCCGCATAGTGCGGCCACCCCGTTCGGGGTCGTACTATTTTAACTACAAAGGTTTCCATAGTATCGTGTTGATGGCGGTGGTGTCGGCACATTACGAGTTTCTGTATGTGGACGTGGGGAAGAACGGCCGTCTGTCAGATGGGGGAGTGTTCGCGCAGACGGAGTTTGCCAAGCGTCTACAAACTGGTGGTCTGAAACTGCCACAGGATGAAGACAATTTGGAGGGACTTCCGTTTGTTTTTCTCGCGGATGAAGCTTTCGGGCTTGGACCTCACCTCATGCGGCCTTTTCCCCAGAGGACCCTCACCCCGGAGAGGAGGGTTTTCAATTGTTCCTGACAGCGCTACACCTGGCGGAATATAAATTGAACACCGTTGTTTATGCCTGTTGCATCTTGCACAATTTTTTGCGCAGGCACTCCCAGTCGTACCTACCCAACATTGGTGCTGAGGCAGGACTACCCTTAGATACCTTTTCTGGCATGGACACTGGTCGCGCTGGCTTGGTCCCCCCAATCTGCTCGTGAGGCACGCGACAAATATGTTGAGTACTTTGGGTCGGGGGGCCATTGCTATGCCTGAAAATATTTCTTTCCAATTCGGCCCCCAAAAGAAAGAAATATTAATTACCAAATAAATAATTTGACCATTGGAATTTATACAGTTGTTTGTCATTCTTGCTTTGGTTTCATTTCTCCGTCTGCCTGGTTCTCCTTCTAGTGCACTTCTAGTGCCAAATGTAGTTCTCAGTTATCTTAAATTAACACAATTGCACAATAGTCACACATGTACTGGTATAGAGCATAGAAAGAAGAAGCCACTCCATTTTTATCTTTATCGTGGGTTTTTATTCTTTGTTCAAACTCCCTAATTTTTTTAACTTCTGGTAACAAAATAGACAAGTCTTTGTTTCTGCCCAATTTTTTTTTTTTTTTTTCACTTTATTTAATTTTTCCACTTTTTTTTTTTACTTTATTTTTTAATTTTTCCATTTTCAATATTTTTTTTTCCTTGGTAAAATATATGTTTACATTTTGTACAAAACCCATGCGTTTTTAGAATAAAACAAGATCTACAAACAATGGAACTTACAAAGTTCAACCTTATTCCAAACACATGTGATGGGGTGATGTGACCCCAGAACAAGCCAACATTTTTAGATGCACACATTTTGTCTGGCCAAATGGGGAATTCTCTCCTGATACCATGCCATCTGTCAACATGTGCTATCTGCCATCATGGGTGATCAATGGATGTGTTTTGGGGGGCAAACCCTTCCTCTCACCTACTTGAGTAGCGAGGAAGGGCTTGAACCCCCAAAGCAAAGCCAATGGATATCCTGTGATGGCAGATAGCACATGTTGACACTGTGCATCTAAAAAATTTGGCATGTAGAATTTTAAAAAAAAATTGTTGGGCAAAACATCACATTTAACCCTTTTGGGGGGGGGGGGGTATTAATCTTGGATACGGCCCATCATGTCGATGATGTTTTTGAAGTTTTGCTCCATCACAATCATTCTATTTCTCATATTGTCCATTTCCGTACTGCATTCCATAATCTGTTGTACTACAATTTGGGCACTAGGCCTTGAAAAATTTGAAGTACCACTTGCAGGGATACCATCATCTTCATCCCCTAAAAGAAAAAAAAAAAATTGGAGTAATATGCAGGCCTACCTACATCACTTTTTTCCTTGAAGGCTGGGGGGATACTGACCTGTTGTGTTGATAATCTCCACCTCTCCTTCTTTAACAACTCCTTCCTCCTCGATTACATCCATCACTCCTCCTTCCTCCACTCCTCCTTCCTCCACATGCTGTGGTTCGTGGGGTTTAGTGGGTTTGGCCCTCCTTGCCTCCTCCGTAGCCTGTCCTCTTCTTTCCCCTAATAACATCAAAAAAAGGTAGACTCAGCACACGGAGTTTTGAGGGCAGAAAGAGCAAACATTGTTTAGAAGTGAGCTCTAATTTTGTGTTTCGGAGCATTCCTACAAACAAACTTTGTTTGTCTGACTTCTCCCAAGCTGGGATCCTGCCCCTTTTTGGCAAAGTGACACACATGGATGCACCCCAAATATTATATTTGTGGGTGACACTATTAAAAAAAGTTAGTTAGGGGTGGACACACAGGTGCTCTTGAGTACCGATATGAAAACAGCTGTTTAGTATCACTGTAAGAATGAATGGTTCACATTTGCCCTTCACATTCTAGCAAAGTAGAACAAACACATCATCTTGTCAACATGGTTTATAAAAAAGGTGCACTTTTCATGGAATAACGGAAAAGATCGGATTTGTGAAGAACGATGTGGAGGAACGATGTTTAAAACGAAGGGTCAAATACTACACTTCGCAAAAAACAATAAAAAAATTAGCCAGGTTCAAAAGTACTACCAGGCCAAAGCAGCACATGGAGCAAAACATGTTCACAAATTAGAAAGACAATTGCCAAATAAACATTAAAATTACCTACTTTTAGCTATAATACGCTTGATCCTCCTAAACTGCTCTGGCTCACGCAGTTTCAAGTCGGACCATCTCTTTCTCAGCTGCTCCTTGGACCTTGTGACCCCAAATCTGGCATACAGTCTCCTTGCCACTTTATCCATAATTTTGGCCTTCCTACGATTAGGGGTGTTGTATGGGCCATAATCCCCATCATAGTCCTTCCTCCGCAGAATCTCCACCATTTCGTCTCGTGACATGTTTGTCGCTTTGTATCGCCTGGGCCGGGATCGGGACAGTCCCGCCTCCTGTCTTTCCTCATCAGCAAAGGGTAACCCACGCTCCTGTGACCCCGCCATATTTTCGTTTTTTTTTAGGATTAAAAGGGCGTGGAAAAGAGGGAAGGGTCCGTCATGGGCGGGCGAAGAGGGCGGCGCTTCATGCATGCGCGGGTATATAACAAGAACAACGTGATTACGTGAGGTAACGCGGAGTCTGCTCAAGTGGAAGTTTGGCACGGGAGAAACAAAGGTACTTTTGAAACTAGAACCAGCAGAGGCCTAGAGACTTGAGTATAATGGGATGTGGGGTTTATATGTTGATTGCACCCTTGCACGATTATGTAGCTTGGGGCTCTTCATGCTTTTTTGCACTCCTTTTGCTTGGAGACTGCTTCAAATATAGATGTGAGATTTAAAAACATCATACTTTTAGTGTGTATCACATCAGGCAACGTTTGTGATGGTGGACAGAGGTAATTAGCCACTGTATCATCTCATCAATGCTGAGAGGGGCATGATATCTACACTGAATAGTGCTTTGATGAATGCTATCATTACTTTGTAATGTGATTATGTCACTTATTTAGTGAAATTAAAACAGGGATTGCAGGTAAAGTCAGCATTTACACCAACAATGGGGCATAGCTGGGCATCATTTTAGCAGCAGGAGACAGTGTGTTTGAGGCTCAAAAGATAGGGCGCAGAATCTGACAATGTCAACGCTCAGCCAAGAGGTTTTAATTTTTGGATTTTGGTAATCTCATTTCAGATGGACCTCCTAAATGTAAAGGAAAATCTTGAACCCATGATACAGCAGTATCGAGAACAGCCATGCCTATGGGATTCAAGGCTCCCATCCTACCATAGAGCAGATCTGCGAACAGAAGCACTCAACCAAATTGCAACATACATGCAGACATGGATACCGGAGTGCACAGGCCTCATGATCAGGGAAAAAATAAAGAACATCAGGGGCACATACAGAAAGGCCTATAAGAAAAAACACATACCACAGAGGTCAGGAGCAGCAGCACGTGCTGCAAAGGAACCCAAGCTGTGGTACTACACAGTGCTCAGTTTTTTGGAGGATCAAATGGAGGGCCGGGATTCAATTTCAAGTCTTCCTTCCACCCTTCCTTCCAGGCGGCCTTCCACCAGAACTTCCACGGATCGCCCCACCCCTGCAGAGTGTGAGCAGGAGCTGGCTGACATGGAGGACGCAGATCTGCCGGGCTTCAGTGAGGTATAGTAGTTTACAACATATTTCTTGGCTGCAAAATCTTGTGGGTTTATTGAGATGAATTTGTTAGCAACAAGGAAAGCTTGTAAACACAAACAAAAGTTGGGGGCACAAACAATTGTGTCAGGAATGCCAAATGCAGGGTTCCAGAATGAGAGTCTGTTCAATTTCTATTCATACAAATAAAAATGTCAAGAGCATGAAAATGTGTGTGATTAATTGTGCAAAATATTAAAACATGTCCCTTTTTACTACACAGGAGACCAGCCAGGAGGCGGCAGATAGCCAACATGTCAGCCAGGCGGAAGGGGTGAGTGGCAGCCAGGAGGAGGCCGGGCCCAGTGGATGTCAGCCAGTACCCAGGCTCAGCACCATCTCCCAAGTGCCTCCCCTCCAGATGCGCCCACCAGGCCAAAGGAGGCGCTTGAGGCAGATGGAGGAGGAGAGCATGCAGGTCATGTGGGCCCCCCTGAACCCCGCGGAGAGCTTCAGCACTTTCCTGGCTCATGACCTGCAGGACTTGGGAGAGGTGCAACGTGGCCTGGCTAAGGATATGATGAGCCAGGTCATGTGGTGGGCCAGAAGGGACTGGCTGACCAGGGACACTGAATTGAGTGACCCGGCCCGGCCTGCTAGTCATCTTGTGACTCCTGCTGCCCCACCTTCACCACCTGCAAGGGGCCGTTGAAGTTCTGCTGCAAGGCAGCCTGGAGGGAAGGCTGGAAAGAAGACCAGAAAGTGAATCCCTGCCTTCCTGATGATTTTCTAAAAAACTGAGCTTTGTGTAGTACCACAGCTTGGGGTCTGTTATGGCATTTGCTGCTGCTTTTGAGTTCTGTGGTATGTGTTGCACATTGTGACCCCTGATGTTGTTTATTTTTTCCCTGATCATGGTGGACTGTACCTTTGGTATCCATAAAGTCTGCATGTATGTTGTAAATTGGTTGAGTGCTTCCATTATTTTTATTATTTCCTTTTTCATGAATAAAAGGAAATTTAGATTACGTTACAACCTTGTCTATTGTGTTTTTCTGGTGAATAGCCATCAAACATTTAAAAAATACAATGTGTAATTAACAAAGGACACAAAACTCCTTGAAGGGGGGGGACATTGGTGTGATAACTTGGCATTAAAAAAAAAAAAGAAAACAGGCTAAACTCCAAAAAAATAGAAAGATAAAAAAATGATAAAGTATACAAAACATTGGTGTGATAACTTGGCACAAAAAAGCAAAAAAATATTGTGTAGTACAAATAAATCTTTTTGAGATCTGGCTAGGGAAAAAGGATTCCAAAAAAGGAGATCAGAAGCAAAAAACAAAATAATTCTGTATGGGAGAACGGTGGCTAAATAGCATCAGCTAAACAACATGTTCATTCTCGCAATAGAGCGAAGAAACAAATGCTCAGCAAGAAACGGAACACTACTTTGAAAAATGTAGAATGTGAAATCTCAAAAACGAATGCAAGGCTTACAAGAACGAGCGCTCCCGTCCCCTCATTTAGTCTGAGCATGCGCGGGTTTTGAACCGATGCTTTTCTGTACTAACCATCGGTTTGGTCCGATGGGGCAGCGGTCCATCGGTTTGGTTTTGAAGCATGTTTAGAAATTTTGGACCGAAGGAAACCAGACCGATAGCCTATACACACGGTCGGTTTGGTCCGATGAAAATGAACTTCGGTTCATTCTCAGCGGACCAAACCGACCGTGTGTACGGGGCCTTAGTGGTTTCCATTCTCTGGCAAGTACGGACTGGGGATTAGCGGCGATGAAATTACCAGCATATAAATTACTCTGGTCCACAATAGATCTATAGAGATCTTCCGTGAAAAACAACGAATAAAAATCAAGTGGCGTAAAATCAGCTGTTTCCACCTAAATTCCAGGTTGGCCAGTGAATGGGGGAAATACGGGTTCTGCAGAAGTGGTGGGGACCCAATCAGGATAGGCAAATTCTGCAGGAAGGGCACGACAGGCCTGTCTTTGTCCCCTTTTTGGTGGCAGCAGGACACTACTTGTGCTTGCCACCTCGCCAGCTTGAACTGCACTTATGGGACTCGCCACGTCACCACGTGATACTGCAGTGCTGGATGAATGACCAGGGTGTACTTGGCCGGGGGTGCTTGCCAGTTCACCAGAAGGAATAGCGGCGCTAGTACTGTCTCTCTGCTCCATACGAGGGTCCTGCGGTTCTTGCTCCTCAACATCAGAATGGGGTCGGGTACGCCTGCCCTTAGCAGGGACCACAACTTTGTCGGCATAGCTATCTGACATGGAGTCGCTGTCTTCTACGGGGATGTATTCTGAGTCAGAATCTGACAGATGCGTGACGACCTCTTCACTAGCTGTCATGCTCAGAAACTCGTAGGCCTCTTTATTAGTGTACATTCGCTTTGCCATTTTGGGCTCTAAATTTAGTGCTACACTAGTAAGAATTCACAGGTAAAAAAATAAACTGTAAGCGATCACAGGGATCAGGCCTGTCTCTGCGAACGCTGCAGTTATGTGTGTTGTGTTTTGTAAATGACAGTGATCGATCGATACTGCACTTGGGTGGGCTGGGCGGAGGGGCAAAACGCAGGTGTTAGCGGGTATCTGGGCTGATCCCTTTAACACTGCGTTTTTGGGAACCCTAAACTGCTGGGTACGCTAGTATAGATCTGATCAGATATTGATCTGTTCAGATACTATACCACTAAGGGGGGTGTATGCTTTGTACATGGGTGTAAGCATTACTGGGACTAACCTGACGCTGCCTTGGGCGACGCAGACCCTGACTGACGCTAACATTTAATTGATATCACGGCGTTATATACGGCGGGTGCCCTGATCCTATAAACAGCAAACTAACTAACCAGCGTCACCCGTAACTTTTACAGTGATCATTGGTGAAAGGGTTAACTAGGCAATCAGGGGGTTAAAACTTTATTAGGCAATATATGGGGGTACCTGACGCCAGGGCTCGACAAATCCCGGTCGCCATGGCGACTAGAAATAGCGTCCTGGCGACTTGGCTTGGAAGGTGTGAGCTGGCGTCATCTGGTGGTGAGCCGTTGGTATTACAAGTTATTACCACCAGATGTGTGAGCTGGCGCCATATGGTGGTGGCCGTTGGTATTACAAGTTAAGCATTACAAGTTAAACAGCAATTCTAATGTCATTTTTCACTATTTTTACTGCCATCTTCTTCCCACTAATTAGAAGCCCCAAACATTATATATATTTTTTATCCTAACACCCTAGAGAATAAAATGGCGATCGTTAAAATACCTTCTGTCACGCCGTACTTGCGCAGCGGTCTTACAAGCGCACTTTTTTGGGGGAAAAAACACTTTTTTTAATTAAAAAATAAGACAACAGCAAAGTTACCCCCATTTTTTTAATATTATGAAAGATAATGTTACGCCGAGTACATTCATACCCAACATGTCACGCTTCCAAATTGCGTCCGCTCGTTCAATGCCGACAAACTTTTACCCTTTAAAATCTCCATAGGCGACGTTTAAAAAAATCTACAGGTTGCATGCTTTGAGTTACAGAGGTCTAGGGCTAGAATTATTGCTCTCGCTCTACCAATCGCGGCGATACCTCACATGTGTGGTTTGAACACCATTTACATATGCGGGCGCTGCTCACTTATATGTGTTCGCTTCTGCGCGCAAGCTCGTCGGGACGGGGTGCGTTTTCTGGCTCCTAACTTTTTTAGCTGGCTCCTAGATTCCAAGCAAATTTGTCAAACCCTGCCTGACGCTATATAAAAACCTGGCGGCAATCCAAAATAACTAACTGGCTAACCAGCGTCACACCAGTGACACTTATACGGTGATCACTGGTGAAAGGGTTAACTAGGGGGCAATCAGGGGGTTAAATCTTTATTAGAAAATATATGGGGGTACCTGACGCTATAAAAATCTGGCGGCGAACCTAAAAAAACTAACTGGCTGCCTAGCGTCACCAGCGACACTAATACAGCGATCAGAAAAACGAACGCTTAGTGACACTGGTGATAGGGGGTGAAAGGGTTAACTGGGGGGACGATCAAGGGGTTAACCTTTATTAAGGGGCGGTAGGGAGCTACCCTGGACCTAAAGCTAATGTCCCTAACACTTTTTACAGTGACAAATGACACTAAATGCAGTGATCAGTAAATAAATGATCACTGCAGTGACACTGTGACTGAGGGCTGGGTGATCGGGGATGATCTGGGGGGTCAAAAGTGTGGCTATGTGTACTGGTGTTAGTGCAACTCACGTTGGATGTCTTCGCTCCACGAGCTCCGGTCAAAAAGACCGCCTCGTGGAGCGTGACATCACTTGTTCTGCCCGTTTACATTACACAGGAAGAGGAAGCATCTGATTTGCTGGGAGCAATCGCGAGGGGACCCCTGACCCGCGGGAAGGCAGACACGTACAGGTACGTGAATGTGTCTGTACGTGCCATTCTGCCGACGTATATGTACATGCACTAATATATTAGAAAGACTCATTACATGCAAAGCAAGATAGTTCAAGCTGTGATATTTGTCATAATTGTGATTAATTATGGCTTACAGCTCCTGAAAACCCCAAATCCACAATCTCAGAAAATTTGAATATTACATGCAATCAATAAAACAAGGATTGCACATAGAATATCGGACCTCTGAAAAGTATAAGCATGCATATGTACTCAGTACTTGGTTTGGGCCCCTTTTGCAGCAATTACTGCCTCAATGCGGCGTGGCATGAAAGCCATCAGCCTATGGCACTGCTGAGGTGTTATGGAAGATCAGGATGCTTCGATAGCGGCCTTCAACTCTTGTGCATTGTTCGGTCTCATCTTTCTCTTGGCAATGCCCCATAGATTCTCTATGGGGTTCAGGTCAGGCAAGTTTGTTGGCCAATCAAGCACAGTAATCCCATTGTCATTGAACCAGGTTTTGGTGCTTTTGGCAGTGTGGGCAGGTGCCAAGTCCTGCTGGAAAATCAAGTCAGCATCCCCCTAGAGCTTGTCTGCTGAAGGAAGCATGAAGTGCTCCAAAATCTAGTAGACTGCTGTGTTGACCCTGGACTTAATGAAGCACAGTGGACCAACACCAGCAGATGACATGGCTCCCCAAATCAACACAGACTGTGGAAACTTCTCACTGGACTTCAAGCGTCTTGCAGTGTGTGCCTCTCCATTCTTCCTACATACTCTGGCTCCTTAATTTCCAAATGAGATGCAAAATTTGCTCTCATCAGGAAAGAGGACTTTGGACCACTAAGCAACAGACCAGGTCTGTTTTTCTTTAGCCCAGGTAAGACGTTTCTGACGTAGTTTGTTGTTCAGGAGTGGCTTGACAAGAGGAATACGACAAGCCCATGTCCAGGATCCGTCTGTGTGGTGGCTCTTGATGCACGGACTCCAGCCTCAGTCCACTCCTTGTGAAAGTCCCAAACACTTTTGAATGGCCTTTTCCTGACAATCCTCTCTAGGCTGCAGTCATCCCTGCTGCTTGTGCACCTTTTTCTTCCACACTTTTCCCTTCCACATAACTTTCTATTAATGTGCTTTGATACAGCACTTTGGGAACATCCAACTTCTTTTGCACTTACCTTTTGAGGCTTTCCCTCCTTATGGAGGATGTCAGTGATGGTTTTCTGCACAACTGTCACGTCAGCAGTCTTTCCCATGATTGTGATTCCTACTGAACCAATCAGAGATCATTTAAAGGCTCAGGAACCCTTTGCAGGTGTTATGGCTTAATTAGCTGATTAGAGTGGGACACACTGCCTACAATATTGCACCTTTTTACAATATTCAAATTTTCTGAGATTGTGGATTTGGGGTTTTCATGAGCTGTAAGCCATCATCACAACTATGACAAATCACGGCTTGAACTATCTTGCTTTGCATGTAATGAGTCTATCTCATATATTAGTTTCACCTTTTAATTTGTATTAGTGAAATAAATAAACTTTGGCATGATATTCAAATTGTTCGAGTA